>NC_134720.1:31100000-31297500 GCF_049634645.1 Pelodiscus sinensis | reverse complement strand
GGCATACCGAAGCGGTCGACAAAGGCTTTCCTTGTCGACCGCGGCACGTCCAGACTGCCCTGCTGTGCCGCCAAACAGCTGATCGGCACAGCATGGTGCCCATTTTGATATAAATGAAGCAGCGATTATTTAAATCACTGCTTCATTTTCCTATGTCTAGTAAACTCATCTACATGGCTCCGTTGACGGTGCCATGTAGTCTAGACATACCCTGAGAGTGAGAATGACATGGTGGGGAAAGACTAGCTTCACCTGCTGGCTTTTGAGACCATTACAGTATGTCTACACTCGCACCATCTTTCAAGAGAGGGATGCAAATAAATATATTTGAAATCGCAAATTTAAATATCCTGCACTTCATTTGCATATTTGCATTATGGCGCTATTTCAAAACAACAGAGGCTGTTAAGACACGGTTACTTTGAGAGAAAACCCTTCTCTTGAAATAACTAGTAAACCTCATTGTATGAGGAATAAGGGTTATGTAGACAGAAGGGTTTTCTCTTGAAATAACTGCGTCTTAACTGTCTGTTATTTTGAAATAGCGATATTTCGAAATAGCGCCATAATGCGAAATGCAAATGAAGCATGGGATATTTAAATACCAGCTTCATTTGCAATTTCAAATGTCTTCATTTGCATCCCTCTGTTGAAAAAGGGGTCAAGTGTAGGCATACCCTTAGTGTGGGAGAGAAGCCCCTAGAAAAAGTTCTTTATACTGAAAGACAACTTTGTCTGGTGGATGACAAGAAGTGACCTACAGACTCTTTTTCCTCCACAAAGTATGTTCCTATTCTGAAGCCAGGATGGGAAGTAAATCTCAGAGGCTGCTTGCCCCAAGTATGACCCCTGAAGCTGGCTTTCTTGCAGGACAAGGGAAAGAAGGAAAAAGAGTTTCTTATCCAACAGCTAAGATGGGGGGGAAAGAAAGCAAGTCCCCAAACATCAATATATGGTGAAATATTAATGAAAAGACTACTATTGATTTAAATCGACCTTGGATCAGCCCTGTAACAGCAATTAAGTGCAATAGCAACCATACCTCTATTTCAGTCACTTCATAATGAAAATAAAACTTTATATTACCTTAACATTGGAGAAAAGAAGAGTTATTTATACAAAAATGAAGGGTTTTTTTTTGTTTTTTTGTTTTTTTTAGTTTAGATAATTTTAAAAGAACTCTATGGAATTTTAGTGAAGAATTCAATACTTTTATGTCCCTGTATTTTGAAAAAGGATTCAAATTATACTTCAACAATCGTTTGGTAAATAATCTCAAGAACACTCTTGTGCATTGGCTACTTTGAAGACAAAAAGACCCCCAACTCCCATGTACACATTCAAAATTCACATTTTTTAAAAACTATGAGTCTTCAAAATTGAAACTGATTGAAAAAGCATATCCAGGCTTCATATTTGGACATGTGTGTATATTTTAATCAGGAATAATTATTTATAGTCATGGTATTGTGGTGTGGTATGGTATTAAATCTTTTATTAGCAAGAGTTTAGGATGGCTACATTCTTCAAGTTATTAAGATTATCCTGAACCAATCATTCACATGCTACATATGAGGAGAACACTATATTACATATACATATTTTTTAAACTTTAAAAATATTTCTAATTAAAATTTTGTTTCCTCTATATCTAATGTTGACTTTTAGGATTTATACACCATAATTTCAATATCTATTTTCAATTAAGGACAGGCTCTTTTTCCTTTTTTTTTCCTGCTACAGACTTGTGGGTGTTATTGTGTCTAGAGATAACAGTACTGCCCTCAGTTGCACACGCACGCTACAACTGATTTTAATGGAAACTACATAAACAGGTTCAAGAGCTGAATTCAGCCCAAAAACTATAAGTAGCATGTGTCTACATGACTACTTATGTGCAACACAATCTACATAGTACAAATCCACTGTAAAATTTTCAGAACTAAAAGGCACATAAGAATTACTGTTTAGAATCAATTGTAATTTAAGCAAAATACAGGACTATGTAGCACTTTAAAGACTAACAAGATGGTTTATTAGATGTAATTTAAGGCAATTATATAAAAGGATCACACCAGAGTATTATGTTCGTATCTGTTCAACTTTCTTACACACCAAACCAAACAAGTCGTCTTCCTTTTTTTTTTTTTTTTTTTTTTAAGTACCATAAAAATCCTGTTAGGAAGAAGTTAATAGTGCATGTATTTTGACACCAATCTCTCCAACAGGAATCACTTAAAAGTCTTAAAGAAAAAGTGAATAAGTGAAGAAAGCTAGTTGAAGACTTCAGTGTTTACTGTATCAAATGGTAAACTAACCTTTTTTAAACAACATATGTAAGCAAAACCACCTAGTATGTAAAAATTCATAAACTGTATCCAAACAAAGTGGGAGTCATTAATAATAGAAATTTACAAGGAAATAAATACTCCAGCGAGTTTTGGTGACATAATAACCCACAAGAACCAAGTTTATATGGGTTATGATATTACCAGAATTTCGTAATACCCAATGTTCTTCATAAATTTGGTAGTTTTTAGTTATCCAGAAATATTTCTAAAAATGAATGAATTCATGCTCATTTACCACCCTAACTTGATTTCCTGTGCTACTGTTTCCTTCCCTGCAAAAGTACATTGCGCCAAATGCCCTTCACATCACACCAAAATATTCTGATCACGCTCTGGCTTCCTTGATGTCTATTTTGCTGTTCTAAACTTGTGTCAGATAATGAAAAGTATGAGAATATCATATCTAGAGATTTTTATCAAATTCTAGTACTCTCTCCCTGGTTTCACATAACATCAATCTGAAATAGCACTTTAACCTTTTATTTTACACGTATAAAGAACTTTTCATCCCGAAAAAACTTTACAAACTTTACCTTAAATACAGTGCCACACAGGGATCTAAGTGCTGAAATCCAGCTAAATGTAACATATAGTATTAATAGATTCATAGATTTGAAGGCCTGAAAACATGCAATCATGCAGTCTGGTCTCCAGTATAGCACAGGGTACGTAACTTCCCCAAAATTATTCCTAGAGTACCTAATAGTAAACATCCAATCTTGATTTAAAAGTTGTCTGATGGAAAATCTAACATAGCCCTTGGTAAATTGTTCCAGTGGTTAATTACTCTCATCTAGTGATGTACAGTGAGAATATTCTCCGAGAACGAGAATTTTCTGAGAATATTCTCCAAAAGATTATTTCTCAAGAATTTGAGAATTTTCTAATTTTTCATTTCCTCTTGAAATAATATATTGTATTCAACTTTTAGAACACCCTGAATGTTAAAGAGCTTTCTTGATCATTCAAGATAGTTTGAGAACGTTATAGAACGTTCCAGAATGTTATGGAACTTTCTAGAACATTTATGAGTCAGGAATCCTGACTGTTATGGAACTTTCTGGAAGCATCACAAAAATTATATAAAGCGGCAATAACACGTATTCTCTTTTGTAAAAGATGTAATTGTGTTTTCATCAGTATGAAAAGAAGAACTAAGCCTAAAAGTGATGTGCGGGATTATTTATTTCATAAAACAGTTAAAGACAAAGTGTTATATGCAAGGCTGAATACATCAGAAATGCGACAACGATGAGAAAGCATATTTCCAATTGTTTGAAGACTCCTGCTTACATCAAGGAAAAGGCAACAAAATTCTCAGAGTCCAAAAGCAGATCACCTCAACCATCAACTGCATCAACATCTACAGAACACTGTGATAGTGCTAGTGAATTTACATCACCACTTTCCACATCTAGTTCACTCTCTAAGAGGTCTCACTCTATAAGTTGCTACTTTGATTCTATGAATGAAACTGAAAAAGTTTTGGACGCATTTTTTGCACAAGCTATATTCTCACTGGGATCACCTCTTTCACTGGTTGAAAACGAAGATTGGCTTACTTTCATGCAAAAATTAAGACCATCTTACAAGATGCCATCCAGGTACACACTTTCTAACAAACTTTTGGAAGCTGAATATCAACGTGTTGATGCTCTTATTAAAACAAAAATTGCTGAAGCCTCTTCTCTTGCACTACAGTGTGATGCTGGGAGCAACCGAATAAATGAATCTGTGTAACCAGACAGGAACCCCCCTTGTAACATCCATTTTTGCTTGCCTGGAGCATCCGGGACACACAGAGCAGAAGGCCCAGGCTGTGTGACCGTGAATGGCTGTAAACAGAGATATGCCAATTGCTAACCAAGAGGCTGCCAAGGAGTGCCCTTGACTCAAACCCATATTGATACGAACACACAGCCGCCCGCGGGGGGAGGAATTTCTCGCCCAGTAAAAAAAATGTCTAGTACTCACAATTTAGTTATCTCTCTTGCAAGTGTAAATTAATTTGAAACTTGCTTGTAAAAACTGGTGCCACAAAACGGACCAGTACAATTTGGCCTCTTAGATAAGAAAGAGGATACGGGCCCGCAGGGGTATAAAGATGGGTCCAGCAGCACATTTTCTCTGAGTGTCAATCTACCATCTATCTGCTGGTCGGGTTAGGTGTGTGATCTCCCGAGGTTCCAGAGGGGACGCCCACCTCGTATTCGTCTTTCCTAGGAATTGAGAGACCGGCCCTGGCCTGACACGCTGGAGTCGAGAGGCACAGAAAGGGGTAAAAATTGTACCTGGATGTGGTCCTTTGTTTAAGTATATATATACATAGTGTTAGAGCTCTTTAAACATTAAGCTGTCACTTGGTACCATTATTTCTATTTTCTATCTTTACCTTTTTCCTGTAATCATTTTAAAGACCTATATATATATATATATATATATATATATATATATATATATATATATATATATATATGCTAGCATTTAAGAAATAAAGTAATAGCCATTGTAACCATATGATTTATAAGCTTCTTTAATAAACCTGTAACTGTTTAAGCTTTAACCTGACTCCTTCAGTTGCTGTAATAAAACCAAGCACAATTTAAAAAAACTTCAGCCGGTCATAAAGGGACAGACATAGGAAGAGCTTGGGCGTTTGGATCTGTGTCACTCCCAGGTGACAAGATCCGTTGGGGCACCTTTTCAGCCTTTCCTAGGCTGCCCACTGCGAAGGAACCCCTGTGTTCTAGCAGCTAAAATCTAAGGTGTAATAAGCTCTTGCTATATAACGGGGTGTCTGTTGGCCTGCTGGCCACCCTCTGCGACGGGACCCCAGTCCCGTAAACACACGGACGTTGAACCTTTTCTCGGAAACATACACACACACACTGCCCTGACCGTCGGCTGACAATCTGTCATAAATTTTATTATATCAACACCCTGACCAGTGTTTTACAAGACAGTGGCAACTGATGTTGAACGCCATACTGCTGAGTATATGGCATTCCGTATGGAAGAAATAATGACAGAAATAGGCATTGAAAATTTTGGTGCCATTGTCACTGATAACGAAAAATACAATCACATTGCTATGTAAACTTGTGCTGCTCATACACTAAAATTGTTAACTGGTGACATCAGTAACTTAAAATCCGTTCAAGAAAGCGAAGTTACTCACCTCCGGTGCAGTAACTGTCGTTCTTCGAGGTGGTGTCCCCGCGGAGGCTCCACTATGGGTGCTGGGCTTGTCATAAGCAGTGTTCGGCCAGACCACGCATGTGCCGCGGGCTCACGGCTTTCGCGCTCTTTTCTGTCGCGCGGTCCGGCCCCCCGCCAGTTCCTCAGAACTGCCTCGGAGTCTGTAAGAGGCAAGAGCAGAGAGAGAGAGAGAGAGGGGGGACCCCGAAGCGGGGAGGAGGGAGAGTAGTGGAGCACCCGCGGAGACACCACCTCGAAGAACGACAGTTACTGCACCGGAGATGAGTAACTTCGCTTTCTTCTTTGGGGATGTCCCTGCGGGTGCTCCACTATGGGTGACTGAGTAGCAGTAGTCGTCAAAATGGAAGGAGGGCAAGGAGTCCCTATTTATCCGCCGTGGAGAGTACCGCAGTCGCCACTGCCCCATCTGAGTGAGAGAGTAGAGAAATAGAATAGTGCTTAGCGAAAGTCTCATGAGAGGACCAAGTTGCCGTTCTGCAGATGTCCTTCAGAGATACCCCTCTATGAAACGCTGTAGATGTGGCCATGGCTCTAGTGGAGTGAGCACATGGTTGGGACGGAAGGGGTAAGCCTTTTGTTGAGTACGACTGCACTATGCATGAGGTTACGAGACTGGAAATTCTTTGGGAAGATAGGCGTTGACCCTTTGACCTGTGTGCCAAGGAGACGAATAAATGGTCCGTAAGCCTGAAAGATTTAGTGCTATCTATGTAGAATGCTAAGGCCCTGCGGATGACCAAGGAGTGTAGGGCCGCTTCTCCCAGTGAGGCATGGGGCTTAGGGAAAAAGGTTGGCAAGATGACTGGTTCGTTAACATGGAAATGGGAACCAATTTTGGGTATGAACCTTGGATGTAATCTCAAGACTACTCCATCCTTACGGAAAATTGTATATGGTGGTGTGGCCATCATGGCGGAAAGCTCACTAACTCTGCGTGCATATGGTATGACGAGCAGGAAAATCGTTTTCAGAGTGAGGAATTGTAAGGATACAGTCGCCAGAGGCTCGAACGGCGGCCTCATTAGGGCGTCGAGTACTACGTCCAGGCTCCACACAGGTGGAAGTGGGTTGTGCGGTGGGTCCATGTTGATAAGGCCCTTGAGAAATCTTTTAGTCGTAGGATGGGCGAAGATAGAAACGCCATCTATCGGTGATGTGAATGCTGATATTGCTGCGAGGTGAACCCTGATGGAGGCTAACGCGAGACCCTTGTTCTTTAGGTGCAGTGCGTAGTCCAGTGCAGAGGGAATCGACAGGCGTGTCAGATCGTGGTGGTTCGAGGTACACCAGGAGGAGTATCAGTGCCATTTGTGAAGGTAAGTTTTTCTCGTGGTTTGTTGCCTACTGTGTACTAGGACGTGTTGGACTGGAACGGAGCACAGAGATTCGAATGGAGTCAGGCAGTTAGGAACCATTGGCCTTGTACCGAAAGGGAGCCCAGCGTAGGGAGATCTCGCGTAACATGCCGTTGTGCATTTCCCATTCGTGTTTCACATGGAAATGTCTGCTCAGGAAATCTGCCCTCACGTTTGTGGTGCCAGGTAAGTAAGATGCCATAGGAGTTACCCCGTGGCGAATGCACCAGTTCCAAAAGCAGATGGCTTCCGTGCATAGCGAACGGGAGCGAGCGCTGCCCTGGCGATTTACGTAATACATGGCTGTGATGTTGTCTGTAAGTATCCTCACGTGGTGTTCCGAATGTAGATGAGGAAGGATTTGCATGCATTGAAAATAGCACGTAGCTCTAGGAGGTTTATGTGTAGCCTTGCTTCTTGTGGGGACCATTGGCCTTGTACCGAAAGGGAGCCCATGTGGGCCCCCCAGCCTAGTAGGGAGGCATCTGTTGTGATTTGGTGGAGAGGCTCCTGTGGATGAAATGGTACACCTGACAGCAGGTTTGTGTGACTGGTCCACGATAGGAGTGATTGGAGAATGCCAGGTGGCGGTGTTACCGGCCTGTGGAGATCGTATCTGGTGTGGTTGTATACGAGAGTCAGCCAGTACTGAAGGGCACGCAGATGTAGTCTGGCGTATTTCACCACGTACGTTGTGGCGGCCATGTGGCCCATGAGTCTGAGGCATGTGATGAGTGGAACGGTAGGGCTCACAGTGATGGTGCAAATGAGGTCTTGGATGGCTTGAAAACTCTGTAAGGGTAGGAACGCTCTGCCGGCAAGTGAGTCCAGGCAGGCTCCAATGAACTCGATGTTCTGAGTGGGGTGCAAAACGGACTTTTGCTCATTGAGGAGGAGTCTGAGCGATTGAAAGACTTGCCTCATGAGGTGAACCATGTGGGAGGCCTCGTGTGCAGAAGGGCCCTTGAGCAGGCAATCGTCCAGATAAAGGAAGATGAGTACCCCTTGGCGTCGGAGAAAGGCCGTGACCACGGATAGGACCTTTGAAAACACCCTGGGGGCTGAGGATAGTCCGAAGGGAAGGACCTTGTATTGAAAATGGTCCTCTGCCACGACAAAGCGCAAGTACCTCCCGTGAGCAGGGTGGATAGGGACGTGGAAATAGGCATCCTGGAGGTCGAGGGCAGCAAACCAGTCCTGTGGATTTAAGAGAAGGATTATGGCAGCTAAAGTCGTCATTTTTAATCCTTGTTTCCTGAGATATTTGTTCAGATGACGGAGGTCTAGGATAGGGCGCCAACCTCCGGACCTTTTCTGGGTGAGGAAATAATGTAAGTAAAAGCCCCTGTTCCTGAAGTCCTTTGGAACTGGCTCTATAGCACCTAGAGAGAGAAGGCGGTCGACTTCTAGTCGGAGGAGGGTCTCGTGAGAGGGGTCCCTGAAGAGGGACGGGGTGGGAGGGGTGGTTGGTGAGATGGCTATGAAGGGGATAGGATAGCCAAACTGAACAATCTCGAGGACCCATTTGTCCGTGGTGATTTTTGCCCATTGATGTAGAAAGGGTCTTAGACGGTGGTGGAATAGCAGGGTTGTACAATTTGTGATGCTGCCTGTGACTGTTTGCTCGCCCTCGACCAATGCATCAAACCTGTTGCTTGCTGTTGGGAGGCATGTTCGTTCTGCCGGTTGGGTTTCGGCGTCGCTGAGGCCTCTGGCGAGAGCATTGGTTGTCAAAAGGCCTCTGTTGTTGGTGCTGTTGTTGCCACTGGTGTCTAACGTAGGAGTAGTCATATCTGCGCTGATATGGTGAGTACCGACGTCTCTTAAAGGGGGGGGGATATACATCCCCAGAGTTCACAAGGTTGTTCGAGAGTCTTTAGAGGAGTGTAAGATTGGGTCTGTGGTCTCTGCAAAGAGCTTATCCTTGTCAAAGGGAAAGTCCTTGACTTTGGCCTGTAGTTCCTTCGGAACTCCCACTGCTTGAAGGAAAGAAGCTCTGCGCATAACAATGGCAGTAGCAGCGAAGCGAGCAGCAGTATCAGTGACATCCATGGCTATTTGGAGGGACATTCTCGCTGATGTGTAGCCCTCCTGGACTACTGATCTCAGGATCGATTTTTTTGAATCAGGGAGATGATCCATGAGGGGAGTGAGGCGTGAAAACGTATCAAAGGTATGATTGGGGAGATGCGCCGAGTAATTGGCGATTCTGAGGAGTAAAGTCGCTGAAGTGTATACCTTCCTGCCCAGGAGGTCAAGTCTCTTTACGTCCCTATCAGAGCCCTGGTGTTTGAGATGAGGGGCTCTAGACCTCTGTTGAGCTGCGTTGACTACTAAGGAGTTAGCCTGTGGATGGGCCAAGAGGAATTCCATGCCCTTTGGTGGCACGAAATATTTGTCGGCTCTTTTGTTGGTCGGAATAGCCGACGCTGGATCATGCCACACTTCTTCAGCTAGTTCCAGGATGCCTTCGTCCAGAGGCATAGCCAGGCGTGAGCTATGCCGTGGTTGGAGATTCCTGAAAAGCTTGTGTTGCTTATCTTTGAGTTCTTGCAATGGGATCTCTTGTGTGATAGCTATTCGCTTAAACAATTCTTGGAACTGACGGAGGTCGTCTGGTGGAGAGCTGTCGCCGGGGGTCACTGCATCCTCTGGAGGAGATGAATCTGGGATGGAAGACCCCAAAGTTTGGTGCACGAAGGGAGTACGTTCCGACTCTGATGAGTGGTGAGATGGTGATGGTGCATGGTGCGGAGGAGTAAGGGGAGCCGGGGTTGGAGAGCGCCTGCGTGAAGCGTAGTCAAAGGCGGATCGTCATCGGCAAGAATACCTGCTACGAGAATGTCGGGCTTAGCGGGCGTCGCGATGGTATGTGTCATGCCGTGGTGAACAGTCATCATGGAAGCTAGAGCGGCTGCAATACCGATAATGGTACGGGGAGCAGGGCGAACAGGAGCGGAGGTGTGATGCCCTGGAGGAAGCAGGAGAGGCAGAGAGATGTCTGTAGTAATGCCTGCGATGAGGAGATGCAGCAGCCAGAAACGGGGAAGGCAGTCTTGAGGAGGCATGAGGAGATCCATACCGGTGAGAAGACCGGCGTGGGCATCAGAGTGCCGGCAGAGGAGAGGACGGTGCCGGGGAGAGGAAGTGGGAGTGAGAGCAGCTGCGGCGGCGTGGAGAAAGGAGAGCAGCAGGGCTCCGGGGTGGTTGAGTTGCGGCATGTGCTGAAGCGCTAGCCACTGGATCACTCTGCTCATGATGCGGAAGGGCAGGAGCGATAGGTACCGCGCCGGCAGCGGAACGGGTCGGCACCGTGTAGTCCGGCACCGTGCGGTGACTCAGAGATGGTGCCGGGGCCAGTGTCAGGGCCGGTGCCGTGGTGGTCGGGTCCGAGGCTGCTCTCGGCGCTGGCTCAGCGCTCTGTGCCGGAGGAAGGAGAAGTGGCTGAACTGGTGCTGCCTGGGGAGCCAACGTTTGGAAAGGCTCCCGTGGCCGCTTAGGTTTCAAAGCCACCGAGGCAGGGGGACGTGGCTTTACAATGCCAGACGTCCCGGGTGTGTCTACCTGGTTCTCCCTGCCATTAAAGGCAGCTGGCAGGGATCTCGCTGGGGACAGACTCGCTTTCTCTTGAAGTCCCGTAGTGGGGGAGGAAGCCCGGCGTTTGTGTGGCTGCTGATTAGAGTCAGATTGCTGCGGTTGCAGGGCTGTGTCAAGGAGGAGCATGCGAAGGCGCCTCTCCCTATCTTTCCTGGCCCTGGAGGTGAGCCTTGAACAATGGTGACACTTCTGGGGGATGTGAGACTCCCCCAGGCAACGGATACACTCTGCATGGCCGTCCGAGGCTGGCATTGCCTCCCGGCAGGAGACGCATGTTTTCGGCCGGCCCCTCCCTCCCTCCCTCTTTTTCTTTCTTTCTTTAGCAGGTAGTTGTTCAAAGCTGATAGCCTGGTACTGACTCTGCCCTATCTTTGTGCCTTTTATCTTTACAGTCTCTCTCTTTTTTTTTTTTTCCTAAAGGTGAACGCAACTATATACAGTGGAGTTGACAGGAGAACAGCTGAGAGGCGGGAGGTAAGAGCAGTTTCCGTTCTTACTCCCGATAGTTCTTTCTTTGTCCTTCCTCTCTTTTTTTTTTTTTAGGAGAAAGAGAAGGGAAAGGCAGGAAAAGGGGAATTTTACATACAAAGGAGAACTAGAAGCAGTCTAGTTCTGTGAGGTAAGGAGCGCGGTTCCAAGCGTCTATAGCCTGAGGCAGTGACGAGGAACTGGAGGGGGGCCGGACTGCGGAACAGAAAAGAGCGCAAAAGCCGCGATCCCGCGGCACATGCGTGGTCCGGCTGAACACTGCTCATGACAAGCTTCCGTCTGAGGCGCCGGGGCAAGCCCAGCACCCATAGTGGAGCACCCGCGGGGACATCCGAGAAGAAGAACCTAAAGCTACCTGTAAAACTATTGAGAAGGAAATTAACAAATCACAAGTTTTACAAGCTCATTTTACTGCATTTCAAAAAGAGAAAAATCAAATTTGTTTACTTCAATTGCCGGTTAAAACTAGGTGGGGTTCCATTTCTTATTGTTTGAAAAGCTTATTGAAATAAAAAAATGTCTTAAAATGCCTTGATGTCCATGAAGATTTACAGACTAAACTGAGCAAACGTACCAGGAATTCAATCCTGGATGAAGATGTATTTTGGGTACGGGTCCAAAAATTGCATGCACTGATAAGTCCTGTTGTTAAATGGATTATGCTGCTTGAATCTGACCAGCCAAAAATGAGCAAAGTTCCTGAATGTTTCAGGGAATTAAGCAATCATTTTGATTGGACTTTTGGGAAGTAGCCTCTTACCAAACAAGAAAAACAGGAAGTGATGAAAAGTTTTGAAAAAAGAAAGATATGGCTCTAAAAGACATCCACTATGCTGCAAATATTCTAGATCCAAAATTCAATGGTGAGTGCCTTACTAGAAATGAATACAAGGAACTGAATTAATCAATAAATTAGTCACAAGAATGTATGGCACTGATCACTCAGCAAAAGTCATTGCAGAGCTTGCAGAGTATCACGCTAAAGAAGGTTTTTTTGGAAAATCATATGTAACAAAATCAGCTGGCTCAGTAGATGCAGTAACATGGTGGAAAGGTATTTGCTATGGATCAAAATTAGGAAAAGCAGCGATCAACATATTGAATATACCACCACCAACGGTAGCAACTGAAAGAAGTTTCAGTAATTACAGTATCAATCATAATGCAAAAAGAAACAAGTTAACACAAGAAAGGGCAGGCAAGCTGACATTCTTAGCCCATAATATAAAGCTTCTTAAAAACCCAAATGATGCTCCGGTGAAATCCCCACGAGAAAAAAGGAAACAGAACCAGAGAAATGAGGAAGAAGAAATTGATGATGCTGAAGAGAAAGAAGAAGAAGTCAAAGAAGAGGATATGCATGAGGAAGAAGAAGAGATATAAATATATGGGTCAGATTTAGAAAGTGCAGATTCTGATTAGACTTGTATTCAATCCAAAAAGTTAAAAGTATTTGTATCTTGCAACAGAAGATTTGTAATAAAAGTTCTAGTAATTTAAAACTCTGTCTTTTTTTTCTTTACTTTCCCGAATTTTCATTTTAACAATTGAAAACTTTCATGATTCTTGAAGTTTTATTAAAGAAAGACATTATCATAAATAGTAAAATTCTTTAAAAACTATTTAATGAGTATTTAAGAGAAAATTCTCAAAAATTCTCGCATTGCAGAATATTCTCAACAACATTCTCAAGAATATTCTCAGAAAGTTTATTCCTGAGAATTTAACATCACTACTCTCATCATTAAAAATGTACACCTTACTACTAATCTGAGTTTGTCTAGCTTCAACTTCTAGCCATAGTATTGTGTTTCACTTTTTCAGGTTGAAGGCACCATTTTAAAATATTTGTTTCCTGTGCAGATATTTATAGAGTGTAATTTAGTCATCCCTTGACCTTTCCTTTGTTAAGATAAATTTATATCCCTGACTGCCACTATAAGGTATGTTTTCTAATCCTTTAATCTTTCTCATGGTTCTTCTCTGAATCCTCTCCAATTTACCAACATACTTCTTGAATTATAGCACATAAGTGTTTTTAACTTTGTGAAACTAGATGCCATTAAAGAACTAAATATATATTTCTGATCTGTACTTGTACTTGAGCTACTATTAATTTCTAGTTGTAATCAGTTCCACTTATCTCTTGGAAGAAGTTCTAAAGAATTCCTCCAAAGTTGGATGCAATACTTTGAGTTAAGAAACTGTCATTTATAATGTTCAGAAATTCTCAATATTTTTAGTACTGTCATATTGTGTGCACAACACAACTCTTTACTAGTTTATAAAATGAAATGAATACCATACAGAGCAACTCTGAAAACTTGGCTTCATCCTTCCACCCCCATAAAAAATTTTAACTTTCTGGCTCAAATTATTTACCTAAAACTGGAAATTTTTAGTTAAAAATACCATCCCAGAGTTTCAGAGGGTTGTAGTTTGACTCTCCCATGTACTAATTCTCCTCTAAAGTCTGAATTTCCAGGCCAGACTACATCTCCCATGATTCATCGCGCTTCTACCTTTTTCTGAGACTGAAGTCTGATGCATCTTGAAAGATGTTCTCCGGCCAGGGAACGCAGTATCCAGAAGAGAATGAGCAAAATGAGACACTCAAACTACAACTCCCATAAAGCACAGCAGCAGTAGCATTTCTAAGTAGATTTTCTCAAGTTTTATGTACTCTCTTTTTCCAATAAAAAGTTCTCTTTTTTTCTGAAAAAAAACAGAAATTTCTCACAAAAGATTTAATCAAAAACCCAGTATTCTCTTAAAACAATTACAACAGGAAATTTTCAAAAAGCTCTGATCTTATTCAACTGAAGGAGAATTCAAGCTACCAGAATATAATTGGTTAGTACAGAATTTAGTCAGGGTGCTAGAACTAACATCATTATTCACGTGAAGAGTGGCAACTGATTGATAGTTAACACAAGTAGTTAGATCTCCATTTTACAGATGATTAGAGAGTTAGCAATTCATTTACTCATTCTAGGATATTGGTTCTATCATCATCAATAGTCTGAATTAAAGCTGATTCAACCAATGGAAAGCCTACCACTGAATTCAGTGGACTTTAGATCAGACCACAAGAGAAGAAGAGTTTCATGTATTGAATAATTAACAGCACAGATGTTCTTTGGAGAGGATCAAGTTTATACAAACCAAGAAAATCCAGAGGTAAAATTAATTTTCCTTGTACAAATATCCTATTGTGTCCAAGTATTGCTGTGAATATGATTGTGATGATGTAAAATGATGCACACTAATACTGGACAACGTTATGCCCCTTATTAGCTGAATAATACTAGACTAGTCTAAAGCGAAGTCTTTCCATACATCCAATAAATTTAGTTAATCAAAAATAAATACATTACTCCAAGTGTGATTATTATATTTTTGTAAATCCGATGAAACTTAATTCATTTGATCCTATCAGATATCTAGAGAATCTGGGGGTTTTTTTTCAGATAGATTAATACATCCTACAGATCTCATATACTGCCTCCTATACTGCCATCCAATGAGACATGCCAATGACATACTAATGTTTTAGGATCCTATTGACATAAATTTCTAGGAAGAAGAAAGCAGGCTGTAACTTTAGCAGTTTCCAAATCGGAAGGCTTCTCTTCAGTTTAAGGATGATCCAGACTTTATAATTAATTTGAAATGAAAATAAAACTTTTAAAAGCAGCTACCTAGATTCCCTCCTGTGATGTGGTGTACATACCTCACCCTGTGCTCAGAGAAGTCCCACTCCCCCATCCTTATTGGGTATGCTCAAAGTGCTTGGCCAGTATAAAAGGAAGCAACTTGGCTCAGTCTGGGATGGATGCTGGAGAGTCCTGTGGTGGAAGCTCCATCTGAGAACTGGACACAGACCCACTCTGCCTATGGAAGCTGGAGACACTGAGGATAAAAATAAGTCTCTGTGGCTAACTAAGCCTCAGGGAGCAACCTGCATTGAGGAACCTGGAGATCCCAAGGTTTCATGAACTATCACACCAGAAAGTATAGTATAGGTTGAACCTCTCTAGTCTGGCAACCTCAGGACCTGACCAGTGCCAAAACATAGAATTTGCTGAACCATGGAAAATTACTATTGCCTAGCAGTACTGACAACAGTTCCACTGCTTACTGAGCTCTTAGAAGACATTTACGGGTAAATTATAACTAAACAACAGCACAGGACACAGAGTCAGAACTGGTGGCTATAAACAAACTTTATGGGACTTCAGGAAACTTGACAACACCTATGATAAGTGGACATCTGGATGTTGCCAGACCAGAGAGTGCTAGACTAGAGAGGTTCAACCTGTAGGAAGTGACTGAAGGAGAGTGAGGTAGTGATATCTCCCATTCAAGTGAGCTCAGCTTGTTTCAGTGGGATTAAAATTAAATTAAATTAAATGTTAATGTTTTTTAAATTACATTTTAAATTAATGGAGATTGTGAATCTCCTAGAACTGGAAGGGACCTTGAAAGGTCATTGAGTCCAATCCCCTGCCTTCACAGCAGGACCAAGTACCACCCCTGATGAATTTTTGCCCCAAATCCCTAAATGGCCTCCACAAGGATTGAACTCACAACCCTGGATTTAGCAGGCCAATACTCAAACCACTGAGCTATCCCTCTCTCCCTCCACAAGAGAAGACCCTGTGTTTCTGCCTGGCTTTGAACCAGAGACCTTTTGCATGTTAGGCAAAGGTGATAACCACTACACCACAGAAACACATTACCCACTGAGCCAGTGGTGAACTGGTCTGCCACTGCTAGAGCACTGAGTTAGGGCAAAGTGGAGTCAGGTGGGCCAGTGCTCCCTTATCCGGTCCGCTAGCCTCCCTGTTGATAGCACCTTTGGTACTGGTTATTAGGCTGCTCTGCCCTGTATCAAAGGGCCTTTACATTTGTTCTGGATGTAAGGCCAGGCAGCCCTTATTGAAGGGCCGTTATACTGACTCTAGCTGTAAGACCATGCTGCTCTGTTCTGAGGGGTTGCCTTAACTGATTTGGGCTGACAGGCCCCATTGACCTGGACTCTGATGCTACTGCCTTCACCTAGACTCTGGACATAGGGGGTTGAGAGGCCTAAGACCACCCAACAGACTTAACAGTGGTGTCCACACACACCCACTGTCCTCCCCATTATGGAATGGGGTGTGCATATGCCTCCACACCTCCCATGAAAGAAACACAAGATGGTGCCCACTCACATAATAAGAGTCACACGTTCAGAGTCAGCAATAGCGCTGAGTTAGAAAAAAAGGTAAGTTAAGGGCAAAACATCCCTGAGCAAAAAGCTACAATTAAACAATTTTAATCTGGAAACTACAATTCAGTGGTAGAATTGAGTTATCACATAGTACACATGAACCTCTTTAATCTAACAACCCTGGGAAACAGGGTTTGTGATTAAAGATTTTTGCTGAGGGAGGGAAGGAGTAAGGGGGATGGGGTAGGTTGCTTCCCTGGTGCTCCGTGTCCCCTACTGCTCCCAAGCACTGCACCCCACCACTGACAGAGTGCATCACTGCTGTACCCCCAGCTAGAAGGAAGTAGGAGAGGCAGCAAACAGAGCTGCTTCTGCCTCTGCCTGCCAGAGTCTGTACCATGGGTGTTCCTGATTTAGGGACTCTTGGAGTATACAGATCATAGTGTATTCGACTATAAATATAAATTGTGAACAATTTTATTTTCATAGCCATGCACAAATCTATTTTGCCAGACTGGGAAGAACTTATCACCCCATTGCTAGTTACTGATTAGTATACAACAAGAGTTGCTACATGGGTGGCAAGTAATAAGTATACTCGCGTAAGCTACCCCTACTGCTATTAATGGGCTAAACAAGCTATTAATGACAAGGTGCATATCAACACTTAAAACAGTCAGACTGTGTTGCTTGACCATAAGAACAAGTGGATCATCACTCTGAAATGATATCAAAGGCACAAACAGGATCTTTCAGTTGAAAACCCCAACACTCATATGGCTCTGTGTTTCTTTTCTAGCATAACTATTAGAAAATAGGACAATAGTCACAATCATCATTTACTCACTTTCTATTTAGAAGTTTCTACAACCTATTTAATTTTGTACTTCGAACTATCAAAAAATAATTTATAAACAATTGCAATGTTTTAAATAAGTTTACTATGAATCACTAATTTTCTTAATTAAAAAAGGTATGTTTATAAATTTTCCCATTTTTTAAAAATTCCATTAAGCAAAATTCTTCAGACTTTAGAAGTAATTCTGGGCACTCCTAACCCTGTAGTGGCAAGCACATTGGAGGGCATTTCCCATGAGGATGCAGGCAATATTTCTGTCAAGCTCTCTAAGACGATGACTTGGAGGGTCATCTTTAATTTGAATAGAGCTTGCACCTCAAAACATCATACCACAGAAATAAACAACAGATGTGTGAGTGAAAACTCAAAAATATTACTTTTCTTCAATTCATAACTGCTCGTTTTAAATTAGAAAATATTTTCAAATAATTACCTATAATATTTTTACATATTTCTCGGAAACAAATTTACATAATTCAGTCAGCTGCACAGCTAAAGGTTAGATAACAGCAAGGTACTCACCACAGAAATACATGGAAACACCTAAATAGGTTGCAACCATATGAATAAGGGGGTGAAAAGCATATGGTTTAAAGAAATGCACATTTAAAGGAAGAGTGAAGATTACACTATCATGGTGTCATTTCATTTGTGAAAGTCAAGGGATAAACAGTATCTATCTAATCAATGCAAAATACTTTCTTCTCTTTTCAGTGTCAGGTGTTTTCTTAAAAAATATGGGCAGTGATTCCCATAGAGGTCTCTGGAAGTTAAATTTGGAATTAAAAAAGGGTGAGTTTGCTATAATAAGGACCCTACCAAATTCAGAGCCATGAAAAATGCATCATGGACCATGAAATTTAGTCTTGTGTGTGCTTCCTCTATAGCAGCAGTTCCCAACCTTTTCCAGACGGGGACCCATTTTGGCAATTCAGGAAGACTTGGTGACCCAAAGCAATTCAAAACTGGGGAGGAGGAGAGGGAGCAGAGCCACCTGGGGAGACACGTGGCAACTCTTTAGAAATGTAATGGTGACCCATATTTGGGTCCCAACCCACAAGTTGGGAAACCCTGCACTATAGATTTCATGGGGAAGACTGGTGTGTTTCTTGAATTGGGGGTCCTGACCCAAGAAGAAATTGAAGGAGATGGAGGGTAGCACAAGGTTATTTTAGAGGGTGTTGTGGTGCTGCCACCCTCATTTCTGTGCTACCTTCAGAGCTAGGGGGCTAGAGTGAAATGGCTGTCGACCAGGAGCTCAGCTCAGAAGGCAGCACCCTGACAGTAGTAACACAGAAATAAGAATGGCAATACCATACCATGCCATCCTTAAATTTGTACCGTTTATTTCAGAGATGAGTGGTGAGACAGTGATGGCTATTCTCCAGCTGCCTAGTTTGGAAGGCAGCACAACACTGCTACCACCAGCAGCATCACAGCAGTAAAGATAGCAGTTCTGCAACACCCACTACAATAACTCTGCAACCACCACACAACTCCTTTTTGGGTCAGGATCCCTAAATTATAACTCCATGAAATTTCACATTTAAATAGCTGAAATCATGAAATTTATAATTTTTTTAATTCCTGTTATTTATTTAATATGTTTTTAAATAATGAAACTGAATAAAATGGATTGTGAATTTGGTAGGGCCCTTGCTATAATCAAATGACTTTTTTTTCTTAAAAATGTGCCTACAATCTGTTGGAGGTCAAGTAAATTGGTTTGCATGAAGTTTCCTGACAGTATTTTTATGATGTAAAGCCCTTTTCAGTGTGAATATTGCTCTCTATGCTAGGGATGTAATCAACCAGTCGAGTGACTACTCAACTATTCACTTTGCACCCGCTTTAGCAGAGACAGAGAGGTGGAGCCAGTTTAAAAGCTGGTTCCCCCAAGCACCATCTCCGCAGTACATGTGGAAGGAGGGAAGCGAGAGAGGAAGGGAGGAGAGGCAGAGTCTGAGTTCTTAGTTCCTACTACATTTAAACTGCAGAGCTGTAGCGGGCATAACTCCTGGATCCAGTGTGAGCCGGGACGGAGCGCCTCCCCTTATTGACTAATCATGAAGTCAATACAAATTGTATCAACTACACAGTCAATTACCCGCTTCTTAACATCCTTACTCTATATATAACCCAAATCTCTATATATCTTGCAAAATCAGTTTCTATATTTGCACACACATGTACAATAGCTGTTTTCCCAAAATAATTAGCAGAGTTCCTAATCAAGTATGGAGGCTTCTGTCAATTTCTTTTCAGAAGCACAAAAAATAAATTTATGATATGAAAACAGGTTTTTATTTCAAAGGTATGGTGAGAATTTATACCAATGATTTTTTTGGTGATTAGAGCTTCCAGAGATTATCTTTCCAGTGATTATCCTTTACAACAAGCTACCGTATATACTCGAGTATAAGCCGAGTTTTCAGCACAGTTTTTGTGCTGAAAAATGCCCCCCTCGGCTTATACTCGAGTCAGCCTCCTGCTCGCGGGCGGGCTCAGCGCGTCTCTGCCGCCGGCCGGGTCTAGATGCGTGAGCCCGGAGCTCCGGCCCCCCAGCCCCTGCCCCTGCCCTCCTGGCCCTTCCGGCCCCTGCCCTCCTTACCCTCTCAGCCCCCCTGTCCCCTCGCTCCCCGGCCGCCCCTTCACCTACCGCTTCCCCGCTCAGACCCTTCCGACTTCCCGTAAAGAGTCCGGCCGCGGAGGCGCTCCCGGCCGCGGAACGGAGCGGAGCCGGGCCCCTGAGCGCTCCCGGGCGGGCTGCCGGGGCCGTGGGACGGGGCGCGGCCCCCCGGCGGGGCGCTGTCAGGCAGCGGGCAGGGCTGGGCGGGCAGGTACGCAGCGCCCCTCCCCTCCCCCTGCCGGATCCCTCCGCGCCCCGCTGCCCGCGCGCTCCCCCTCCCTCCCCTACCCGGCCCGGCTCAGCTCGGCTCACACTGTTTGGGAGCAACCGGCCGAGGCGGCGGCTCCTGCGCAGCGAGCGAGTGCAGCAGGCCCCGGCCCCTTCGCCATGTCCCTCAAGCAGCAGCAGCAGCAGACGGCCCAGGGCGCCGGGAACAACCGCAAACCCCCCGGCGGCAGCGGCGGCCCCGGCCTCCCGGCTACAGGGAGGCCCCATACCAGGTGCGCATCAATGCAGCTGCCGGGCCCAGGGAGCGGCGGTAACCGGCCCGCAGCGCCGCCAGGCGGCGGGAGCTCTGCTGCGCCCAGGGCCAGCGCCACTGCCCGGGAGGCTCCAGTGGGTCCCGAACCGAGGGCGGGCGGGCAGGGAGCCTGGATCCCCCCCCCCCCCGCTGGCTCATTGGCCCATCGACGCCTGGCCCGGGTCTCGCACAGCCCCCTCCCCCCCCCCCGCTGGCTCATTGGCCCATCGATGCCCGGCTCTGGTCTCTCACAGCCCCCCCCCCCCGCTGGCTCGTTTAGAGGGGGCTCGTTGGCAGGCGAGGGGGCCGGAACGTGGGGGCTGAGCTATGGCTGTGCCTGCAGAACCATATTGTTTTTGTTGACCCCCTTTTCCCCTTACAGAGCTAGGTTATTGTTTTTCTTTGAAATAAATATTCATGTAATTTTATTGGTATCTATCTTCATTTTTTACATTTACCAGTAGCTGCCTCATTTCCTACCCTAGGCTTATACTCGAGTCAATACTTTTCCCCAGTTTTTTGCGATAAAATTAGGTGCCTCGGCTTATATTCGGGTCGACTTATACTCGAGTATATACGGTATATAAAAACTAGAGAAGTCAACACAAACTAATATTTCAGAGACATAATGACTTGTTTATACAGCTCTATATACTATACACTGTAATGTAAGTATAATATTTATATTCCAATTGATTTACTCTATAATTATATGGTAAAAATGAGAAAATAAGTCATTTTTCAGTAATAGTATGTTATGGCATTTTTGTATTTTATATTTAGTTTGTAATCAAGTTGTTAAATGAGATGAAACTTGGGCTACACAAGGCAAATCCATCTCCTGAAAAGGATACAGAAGTTTAGAAAGTTGTAGTACAATGCTAGTTTCAGAGGCTCCTTGAAAACCATTTAGCCTCTCCCTGCTTACCCTTACAGTTTGAGGTGACATTATAAATTATACCAGCATCTTCAGCTATCATATTCTTCCCCCAATTTAGAAAAAAGTACCAGACAATCATCTGTCAGGACAACAGCATCTTTATAATGCATTAGAAGTGGTCTCTGAACCCACTAGATTACAGCAACTTGAGAACATTAAAGGAGTGAAGCATTTTTAAAATATAAGAGGTTCAAACTAGCATGCAAGATACATGTCTCAACTACTGTAATATTTAGACATAACCAACTGGTTCAGTTATGCGTAGATTCAGAATACAAGTAGAGATGGAGCTCTTGTCATTCCACTAAAAGGAAAGAAAGTTGGCAACTGAGCCATACATAGTCTATGTCCTCTGTTCTCCTGGAAAGACATAGGAAGAGCTTGGTACATAAGCTTCTACAAAACTCATACTTTCCTAAATGGATAGCTACTTTCAAGAATGTTAGAATATATGTGGCAATGATTAGCAAGTGCTAAAAATTACTTGAACTGGGCAGTGATAATCACATCTTGTGTGTGTCATGTACAACAGTATAAATCAATTTCTGTATACATAAATGAAGACTTCAATCTCAAAAGTTCTCACACTATATTTAGAAAAGAGTGTGTACCATTGAACATTTGGATGTAGCCATCACCTAGCCCATGACTTAAAATGATCCATTTAGAGTAAATGCTTAGTCTTCTGATGATCACTGACATTAATATACTAATCTTGATGAATTTTGCACTTGTAATAATACCACATTTTCAGTTTTGATCAACTGATTAGTTTGATCAACTGCTAAGTATGTCTTCCTTTCACTTGTGGTTTGAATATGTTTACTTAAACCAAAAAATATTTTGCATATCTATTATTTTATATTGTAGCACTGAATGGAATTTAAACCAATACATTATTCATAAGGAAAAGCCAGCAGGAAAAAAAAACCCAAAGCTGTGCTCTTCTTTCAAATACTTCAAATTACTAAAACATATCATATTTATGCATGCAATATTTGATTTAAAAAAACACAAGTTTGTTGTTTTTAGATCAGGATATGCCAAAAAAAACCAACACCAAACAATTTTTGTTTATAATTAAGGCAATCATCAATCCAAGGATTGTAGTCCATTTTATTTCATCTCTACATGAAAAAAAGTAATTTAAAAAAAATTAAAATTCCCTTGAAATGATAAGATAAATGAAAATGTAAGTGCCTTCACATAACAGTAAGCTGACCCTCTGGGAAATGGTTGACTTTCTCAATTCAAGGTATTCACAGCTCATTCAAAAGTGTTCATTTGGAATGCAGATATCAAAGATGATGCAAATGTTCAAGAGAAAATTAGAACTTACCAGATGTTCTAATCCAGCTTTGATGTTTCCAGATTCCCTGTAACACAAGAACAGAAGTTGTAAATAGTTGCTAAACTCTTGTCTATAATGATTTCTGTTTAACCCAAAAACGCCAAAAGAAAGTCATGCAAATTCTTGGTTAACTTTCTAATGGTCTTAACTTTTACATCTTAACTATAAAAATATAAGGGGGCCAGAGCTCTGCCACTATAGCCTGGCTAAAGAAGGTGAGGGGAAACAGCTGAGCAATACGGTCGCCAGATGGTTTAACTAAAAATACCAAACAACCTCCCCCCACACCCCCCCCCCAAAAAACACAGGTGAAAAAATTCTGTTGAGAAAAAAAAGGGGGGGGGGGACCAAAGTTGTTGGGGTGGGGGAGAAGGACCCCGAGAGTTGTTAAGCAAAAAAAAAAAAAAAAAATTAAAATATAAAAAAAACAGCATGGCCCCTTTAAGAAATACTTTTGAGTCTTTTTGACCCTAACAGGCTGCCGGCGCTGCTCGCCATCTTGTCTCCCTGCTCTGGGCTGGACAGCTCCCCTGCAGAACCCAGTAAGCACCTGGGATTTTCGCCTCCTGGCCAGGGGAGGGGGAAAGTAATCAGAAAATAGCAGATATTTTAGGTGACCGGTATTTTCTAAATTTTTTTACCGTAAAGGAGGCGAAAATACCAGACTTTCCGAGTCAACACCGGACAGCTGGCAACCCTATTGAGCAAGCCCAGGCCTGACGGGCTATTAGAACCCACTGTGGGCCTTACCGGGAGAGGGCTATATAAGGCAGACGAAGGAAGCCAGGAGGGGAAAAGGAAGAGGAAGGAGCCTGTGTGTGGCTGAAGCTGAGTGTGAGTGCGTTCCCAGGCAGACAGAGGAGCTGGCTGAATTGACTGTAATCTTTGTATATAGAAGGTGGTGGGAACTAACAATAAAAGCAAGGCTGACTGCAGAAGCATCTCTGGCTGACTCATGGACCGGAAGGTGTCCCAGACCAAAGGGCCTGAGCAGGGACTCTGCCACGGGGGATAAAAGCCAAAACTATCTATGTACTTAAACTCCAAAATTTTACTTGTCTTAATTGTTCTAACCCCAGCACTCAGGTCCTACTAATTCAGAGGGTCATTAGCCAGCCAACTCTGAACGCAGGTCCACCTAATACTGACAAAGTTTCATCACAGACCCAGTATTAAACTGTAGCTACTTAAAAGAAAAACATTCTGCTTATAATGTTTTTTACTCTTCTCTGAAAAGCAGTGAGAAAAGGTGAAGTCATCTTAAACAATAATTATGAATTTAGCAATAATATTAATATTTTAATATTTAAAATATTAAATATAAAAAACACATTTTAAACTTGAGAGTTGTACTCTGAGACTTACTGGGCTCGTCTACACTGGCCCCTTTTCCGAAAGGGGCATGTTAATTTCACAGATCGTAATAGGGAAATCCGCGGGGGATTTAAATATCCCCGCGGCATTTAAATAAAAATGTCCGCTGCTTTTTTCCGGCTTTTAGAAAAGCCGGAAAAGAGCGTCTACACTGGCCCCGATCCCCCGGAAAAAAAGCGGAATAAGATCCTCCGGAAAAGGGCTTTTTTTCCGGAGGATCGGGGCCAGTGTAGACGCTCTTTTCCGGCTTTTCTAAAAGCCGGAAAAAAGCAGCGGACATTTTTATTTAAATGCCACGGGGGATATTTAAATCCCCCGCGGATTTCCCTATTACGATCTGTGAAATTAACATGCCCCTTTCGGAAAAGGGGCCAGTGTAGACATAGCCACTGTGTAAAAGGGATGGTCAATACAAAAAGTTTGAGAACCACTGTTTTATACATAAAGCACTGCTATTACAGAGAAAAATTGAAAAAACAAAACATTTAGTACTATCACATTAAAATCAACGTGGAATGCCTGCCTCTCTCTACCAGAACTTTGTAAACAAACATTCTGATTCTTCATAAAAAGAGAGTTAATGAATTATTTGTACATTAATTAAACTAGACAATGGCAGGGATGCTAGAACTTTACATATTTCTGTTCACACCAGTTGCAAAACCCTAATGAACAGATAAGAAAAACAAACAAAAACAAAACTTCAAAAATTGGAAGCTTGCAAAAAGGGACCAATGAGAAACTGAGGACACCACAGCAAGGAAAATTTAGAGTGAAAATTTAATCCATAATGCATTCTGCTGTGCATAGATATAATGCTTGTTTGCCAAGCTGGACAAGGATAAACAATTTGCACAGCGTAGTAAAGTGAGCACGATAAGATGCCTTCTCTCTGGCACTTCCAAAAAACAAACAGTCATGAGAGACAGCCTCTGCTTTCATAGATTCCACATTAAATAGGTTTCTAAACTTAACCTTCCCTTTCTGTTGATGCCACAATCATGCAAAACAGGAAAACATGACATTCCAAATACTTAATTCCTGGGCCATGCAACATTGTTTACCTTTGTTCAGAATATTATTTTTCGACTATTACTCAAACTCATAAAACACCAATGGCAAAACAGAAAAAAAAATCCACACTCTTCTGAGATGGCAAACAGTGAGAGACATCAAACAGTTAAAAATAGAAAAATATCAAAGGAAATGTGATTTTTAAATACATTCCACCTAATGTCATTTTTGAATATTCATATAAGTATGCAATCTCCTTTTATTTACGACATTTTTTCATTATCTGGTTACTAGCATTTGACATTATAATAGTCTCTCTCAAAATACAAATGTTATATACAAAGCTGATTTTGTATTCATTTTTGAAAATTATTTGGTGTTAATAATGTTACGCTCTTCTATATGAAATAAGTATTATTTTATAATTGACAACACTTTCACTTCAAATTCATCTTAAATGAAGTCATAGGAAAAGGTTGGACTTCTCTTACACTATTTTCATAATTAAAACTTCCTATACACAATCATATATTATTTAGAAAGAAATGAGGTCCTATATATTTTTTCTGTGATGCAAAAGATCTTAATGAACTCTATTTACTGAGATCCAAGACACTCATGTAGGAAGCTTCCAGCTAACGGTATAAAACCTATCCTCTTTAGTGGTCTGTCTCCTGTGCTGTCCCTGTCATGACTTCATCAATATTTGTGCAACTCCGTTTGCCCTGTGCTGAAAGCAGACTTAATTCAATTATAGGTCTCAAAACTGATAAAATGGTCCTGAAGTGGAAAATGGGAAGAGATTATTGGCAAATGAATAAAGATTTGTATCGAGCTAACACACAAGAGTATAGCAGGGTTTTGTGGGAGGGGGAGGGTTGTTTTTTCCCCCCAAATCGTTCTGTCTTCAGTCTTCTGGGAACAGTGAGTTTCTCTTCCCCTCATGCAGCACATCGATTTCTGAATTAGACTGCAATATTAAATAATTAATATACTTGCCATGATTGATGTTTTGCATTAGTTGAATATTAGGTTATCAATCAAAATCCACTTGGTTTAATGTAATAATATTGAAAAAGTGTCACTGGCTGTTCATCCAATTTGTAGTTGAGGCAGCACAGATAGTAATATTGGTGTAACACAAGGCTCTAGAGAAGGAAATGCAGTAGTTGAACATAACATGAGGCAAACATTATGAAACTAACTAGGACAATAGGACAAGGCTGAGGTTGTCCTAAATAAACAGTGTGGCACCTGTCAGTTTCAATGTAAGCATCATACCAGCCAAAGTACTCCATGTATCAATCATGCAATGACATCTAAGAAAATTGTAGCTAAGACAAAATTATCTGTGTTGTTCAAAAATGTACTCCTTTAGATAACAAGGACTGCATTACAACAATTAAAGTTGCATTCTAAATATTGCATTATGAAAAATCTGGAACTATTGCTACACCAAAGTAAGTACATTTTTCAATGACTACCAAAACATTAGCTCACCTAAGATTTTTATATTACTATATATTATCTTTTTTTTAACACTGTAAATGGCTAAGGAGACAAGTATTTTACACACAGCCTCAGACTGAGTTAAAAAAGATGCTGTACAAGATGGAATAGCTAATATTAATTTAATATTTACCAATATTATTTAGCTTTCCAGAAATCTCATTCAGTTGTTCCACAACCACACTATGCTCCCACTCCCCCACCGCCTTCCCTGCCCGCCAAATATACATTTGCCTTTCTAACTATTAGTCTACAAAGCACAACATTTATTTTCCTGTTTGTTGGGTACAGTATTTATTTGTAATTTTGCTTCTCTTGTTGCTTCACATCAGCTCTGAAGATGTGGTTTCCCTCTATTAAGAATTTCTACTATGGAGAGCTATTTTTAAAAGCATACAGTAAAGACTATACGTACACCACCCAAGTGCCAAAGGTGAAGTTAGGGTGAGGAAAAAAATTACAGATGAACTAAATCTGAATCATGCCCATGAGGGATCTGTAACAGCAAGCGAAGAATTCAATTAGGCAAATGTAGCCATCTTTGCATTACTTGAAACCACAATGTAGTTGACTAATTGAGCTCATGTTAACTTACTGTTGAAAGTTTATGGAACAATGAAACAGGTTATGTCAGTTGATATTTGTTAAAAACTCTGATTTACACATATACTGACATGCATTAATACACAAATGTATAAAGTCAAACACTTAAGATTACTGAAAAATATTAAGGTAATCATGCACTCAAATAACTGAAGATTCCACTAATGATCTACCTGCATTAATAAGTCCAATTTAATAGCAATTTCACATTGCAGAAACAGAGAACTATTGTTGTTTTGTACACTACAGTTAAAACAAAATACTTGACTTACAGGTAGTTTATTTTTTTTCACAGTTATTTGCAGTATCCACAAAGACAATGCCCCCTGCTGGCCAGTATTTAACAAAAAGCTAAGTGATTCAACTAAGGAGGGGACAAGAGCTAAACCTGAGTGGGGGCGGAGGGAGCAGGGAATGGAGGCTGATGGGGGAGATGGAGATTGAGATCTGCGTGACAGAGACACGGAGCATAGGAGGCAGTAATATGTATGGTAAGAACTGAGAACAGATCAAGAGCTGGAGAGGAACACAGACCTGCTGGTGGGAAGGAACAGTGAGAAGGAGGTGGGGCAAAAGAGAGACAGATCTGATGAGGTACGAGAGAAGAACTGACTGGTTAGCCAAATGGGAAAAGCACTGCAAATTTGAGTATATCCACCTTATATCCACAGGTATCTGCATCCGTGGATGCGGACATGGATACAAATTTCGAATCCATGAAGGGCTCTACAAATGAGAAAGGACAAAGAACAGAGAGAAATGGGAGCTTAGATTAAATGAGGAACATGTTAAAAGAGAGGCCAGAATTGTGGGGAAAGTGATTAAACTAGGAACAGGAAGGAGAAGAACTGGCTGAGCAAGATTAAGGGATGACTTAATTACTATCTGTAAAGTACTTCCACAGGGAACAAATATTTGATAATTGTTTTTTTCCATCTAGCAGAGAACGATATAACTCTATCCAATGGCTGGAAGTTGAACCTAAACAAATTCACAGAGGAAAAAGGTGTTTTTTTTTTTTTTAAACAGTTAATTTTTTTTTAACAGTTACCAAAGGTTTTCATGGATCCCCTATCATGAGCTATTCTTAAACTATGCTTGAGCATTTTTCTTAAAGAAAAGCTCTAGGAATTTTTTTGAGGCGGTTTTTATGGACAGTGTTATAAAAAAGGTCAGAACAGATGGTCACAATAGTCCCTTCTGGTCTTGGAATGGGGTTATGAGAGAACTATGGCTAGTTGGGCAAAGAGCCTATTCTTGGATAAAGTTAACCCTTTCTCCAACCAAGGCACAGCATGCGGAATGTTACTTATCCTGTGGCCAATCAATCCCAAAACACAAGTGAACATATTTCAGTAGTGCTGTGCATATAAAATATGTCAAATATTTTAGGATCCCCACAATGAAACGTGTTGTATAGGAGGGAATATTTTATTACTTCCAACCATATTTAAACTAATTTCCGCCAAAAAACGACCTTCCCAGAGAAATCTCTGAAAGTCACGGATCATAACTAAAAAATGACCAGAACACATTCTAGTACCCTCCACTCAATAATCATGTTTGCTGGAATGCAGAAGATCTTGGAAGTTCTTGGAAATGTTTGTATTTCAAATGCTGAGGTGAAACCTAATGAAAACACCCACTAAATAGACTGCTTTATTTCTGGCCATTGTAATGAGTGGGTGTGCAACACAATGCAGTTAATACTGAGGTGGTGTCACAGGAATTACTTTTTTACTGATCCCTAAGACAGGTGGTGATGGTTAGTCTGTGACTGTTAGTACATGTTTATAAACAGTAAATAAACAGTATAAAAACAAGGGGGAAACACATAGAAATATGTATGAAGTCTGGATTTAATGTAATCTGTTGTTCAAATCAATATTAGCAAATTGGAAGTGTCTTGAATACCATACATTATCAAGACAGACACGCAGCAATCCAGTCCTTTACATGCTGAAATCATTATTGACTAATTCTTGAGACTTCCACTATGTCAGTAGTGACTAAATTTCTCTGCAACAGCTTTGTGGCTAGAATTCCAGGTAGGATACGATTAATCAAAGACACAGCTGTAATGAATTGTCATTTGCTGTAAAATTTCAAATAACTACAATACTATCTGCTATTACTGTATCGCCAAATTTGACTTAGCTAGTATGAGTGCATATAATCGAAACTATGCATTAAATTGCAGAACCAGTAACCTGATTTCAGCATAACAGACCATTAACATACTCATCACTGATACATTATTGTAAGAAGCCTTAAAATATTTGGTCCTCATTATCACTTCATTACAGTTTTTAAATATACATACACACACACACACACAATTACATGGACATGGAAACTATGATACATGAATATTATGTGCAATTAAATACAAAAGCCACAACATTATTTAACAATCTATAGTAAACTGGGATAACCATCCAAACTACTGGGCCAAGGTTAACATTCATTGATTCAGATGCACACTCACCACAGAAAAATGGCCAGTCTGGATTTCACATCCCTGAACCTCCTCCCCCTACTTCCTTGTCAGATATAGGAGAGATAAGGAAGCCGCAAGCTCTAGACACAAAGGCATATCCCTTTAACACACCATGTAAGTGCCCTATACCAATGGATGAACAGCCTCCTGGGTTCAAGGCCCTACAAATGGATCCTTCCTAAACCCCAAACAACACTGGAACATGCCAAACCTGGGACACTAATTTTTCACTTCCAAAAATCAGATTTCCTGGAAACTAAGTAGATGGAAAAACCCATACCAGTTTTGATAGGAGGAAAAAAACTCCCCACCGAAACTTCAGCTTCAGAGTTAATCAATCCAGCACATTCAGTCTGAAGCGGGACAGGTGGATCTGAAATGACATACCTGCGAATGACTGCACAATTCCTGAAAAGCCGCTTATGTACCTCCTCACTTCATACCCCATTCCCCACCCAGTTGAGCATAGGAACATACGAACTACTGCATTGGACGGGATGAGAAATTAAAAAAAAAAAAAAAATCAGACAGCAAAAATAATTTTGAGTTGAATGCCAATAATCTATTTGCACCTTTCTCCAACCCCAAATAAAGCTTGGGCTTTAACACTAATGCATTTTATCACTTCAATACAAAGTGATTTGTATTACCACCATCTGTGTCCTAAGTAAGTCTGAACAACTTCCCCCCAAAATATAACTGTGTTGAAGGTCTTGACCCATACAATATGGTAGTTGGTGACATTCAGACTAAGCACTTTAGGTGGGGCAAAGGGTCGGCAAAGCATCAAGGGCTAGACTATGAGGTTAGATTGCTAGCTATTTTTACAGAAACACAGAAAGGATTGTGAACTACTGAATCATCAAACAAACAGCCTAGAGAAAGCAGAATGGGTGCAGCAGACCTGCCATTAGTCCAAGGGTTGGCAAATACTGGCCTGCGGGCCAGATCTGGTCTGCTAGGGTTAGGCCTTGGCAGGCCCTCACACCACCATATTTGCCTGCAACATCGCAAATACAGGCAGTCCCCAGGTTACGTACAAGATACTGACTGTAGGTTTGTTCTTAAGTTGAATCTGTATGTAAGTCGGAACTGGCGTCCAGATTCAGCCACTGCTGAAACTGACCGCCAGTTCTGACTTAAGTTGAATCTGTATGTAAGTCAGAACTGGCGGTCAGTTTCAGCAGTGGCTGAATCTGGACGCCAGTTCCGACTTACATACAGATTCAACTTAAGAACCCCAAGCGTCCCCAAGTCAGCTGCTGCTGAAACTGATCAGCGGCTGATTCCAGGAAGCCCGGGGCAGAGCAACTCTGCCTCGGGCTTCCTGTAGTCAGCGCTGGTCAGTTTCAGCAGCGGCTGACTTGGGGACGCCTGGGGCAGAGCAGCTGGGGTGCTGCCGGGTTGGTCCAGTAGTGCCCAGAGCAGCGCTGCGGGACCAATCGGCAGTGCCCCAGCTGCTCTGCCCCAGCGTCCACAACAAAAGCCTGGTCTGCTGAGGGGAGGGGGCACACTAGCTGCGCCCCCCCCCCAGCAGACCAGGGACACGGGGAGCAAAGCCGCAGCGGCTGCGGGGTGCCGCGCCTCTGAGGCTTTGCCAGAGCAAAGCCTCAGAAGCGCGGGAACCCGCCGCTGCTGCGGCTTTGCTGCCGGTGCCTCTGGTCTGCTGGAGACGGTCCCCAGCAGACCAGGGGCACCGGGAGCAGCTTTTCTCACCCCGGAGGTCGCGGTGGCGGGACCGCTGCCTGCGAGCTCCGGGGCGAGAAAGCCCCATTCGTAAGTGCGGATCCGACAAGTCGGATCCGCGTAAGTCGGGGACTGCCTGTACAGAGGATCACAGCTCCTGTTGGGTGTGGATCACCATTGCCAATCGGAGTAGCAATCACCCATAGCTGTGGAAGTGCGGGGTTAACCCTGGTGAACCACTGCTGTCTTATTGCCCACTCCTGCATTAGCTCCATGAAGACCTCAAGAATTAGACAAGAAACTGATTACTAACAAAGATGTCAGGATGAGGTAGAGATAGGGGCACAGGCAGGCACTGAGATAAATCTTCCAGAAGACCATTCAAAATTATCTGGAAAGGGAACTCTGTGACTTAAGGGGTGGAGGGGAGAGGCGAAGAACATTCCTCCAGGTAAGCAGTGCATGGTTTCAAAGAATTGTTTTAAATTTAAAAGAAGAGAGGAAAAGGAACATAAGCACCTTCTGTTGTTAGTATTATTGCAGCAATTGGGAATAAGGAGAGTGGCTCTTCATTACAGTGTAAATACTTATTTTGCATGAGCTTGTGCATGCTAAGTAATTTATAACCAAAACAGCATAAATTACTTACTGTATATTTGCAGTAGGCAAATTTAGCCTGAAACAAATTAGTGGATTACAGTTAAGTATCTGTATGTAAAACTTTAAAACCATTTGCTCCATTATCCTACTCCCACCATGTATGCATCATGCTGCAAAGAATGAGATTAGAAACAAAGTATCAGCAGAGTGCTAGATGGAAAACAGCAGCCTTCAGTGCTTTACTTAAAGGCAGGAAGAGACTTAAACCACAGTGCAAGTGCTAGCCATGACAGAGAAATAAAAGAGCTCTTCCTCCCCCACCCCTGGATGGTTACGTCTACACTGTATACCTTATTACAGAACCATGTAGGGTGGGGTGGTCAAAAATTTTTGATGGGAATAGGGTGCAGAAGGGAGCTCAAGGTAGAGGACTGGAGTGCAGGAGAGGGTGTGGGGAGTTTGAAGTGATGGAGCTCAGAATGCTGGGGGAATAGTGGGGTGGGAGCCTGGCTGCAGCTGGTTGGGTCTCATCAGACTGCTCTAATTTTTTTAAAAAGGAATCTGAATAAAACAGACATTAGAAAAATGTTAGTCAAATGGCACTTTTAAACACCATAACTAACCCTACAGCATATTTTATAACCACAAACTGCAATAGGAAACTCAAGGAATGCCTAACCTACAACAAACATTTGCAGTAGATCTTATAACTCAAAACAAACCTTTTATAGACATTTTTTACTAAGTGTGGAAATGGAAATCCTGATGCAAGGTCATCACAGGGGTGCTACCACCCCACTATAATGCTTTACAGACTAGACTTTCAAATAACATTTATACTTCTATGGTGTATCACACATGCAAAAGCAGTCTTCCATGTTTTCTTCAAAAATAATGTTTTAGGTTATAATGTAAGCTAAAATACAACAGGTGAGTTATTCAAAAGTATCTAACTGAATTACATGCCTAATTCCCACTGACTGTTGATATAAGCTGCTGAGCATGCCCAGCCATGATCACATCCATGTTTTTTATTTTTCTGGGCCCTACTAGAGAGGCTCCCTATTCTACACTCTGCACAAAGATTACTCCCGCAAATCCAGTCCTCTTTTCCTTTAGTCTTAAAAAGTAATCACGTAAAAGCAAGTAGAGTACACTTGTTCAGCTACAACTGCACGATTATGTCAAAGTAAGCCTACGTGTGGGAAAGAACAAGAGGAAGTTACTCATCTTGGTGCAGTAACAATGGTTCTTTGTGATGTGTGTCCCCATGGGTGTTCCATTGTTGGTATTAGGTTGTCCTGGCACTGCAGATCAGAGTTTTCATGAGCAATAGTCAGCCAAACTACGCATGTACGGCTCGCACCTCGAGCCATTCGCGCCCTTTGACTCACGTGCATGTCCAGCTCCCACCAGTTCCTCGAGTCCACCCCGGTATCTGAAAGGCATAATAAGGAGACTCCGAAGGAGAGAGGAGAGCAGGTAGCAGAGCACCAACAGGGACACATCTCGAAGAACCATCATTGCACCAAGTTAAGTAACTTCCTCCTCTTCTTCGAGTGATGTTCCCATGGGTGCTCCACTATTGGTGACCGCGTTACAGTACTCAAGAGTAAGTGGGAAGTGGGCCTCAGAGTCGTGGCTTGACAACAGTCGATAGGAAGGGAGAATGACTGGTTCATTTATATCAAAGTCCAAACAAACTTTGAGGATGAAGGAAGGATGCAGGTGCAGTATCACGTTGTCCTTATTAAAAATGGTGACAGTGAACAGGTGGCTAAAGGCTCAAAGGGGACTGAGCAGTCGTCTATTGGTTGATGAAAAGCAATAATAATTGCCAAATGCACTTTTAGGGAGGCTAGGGCCAACCCAGCATCCTTGAGGAATAAGATGTAGTCCAGAATTTCATGCAGAGGAGCTGTGCTTGAGTCCAAAGCCGTGTTAGAACATCACGAATGGAATCTATGCCATTTTTGGAGGTAAATGGAATGGGCAGATTGCTTCCTGCTGTGCCAAAAAAAACCTCTTTCACTTGGTTTGAACAGTGAAGTTCCCCTTCACAGAACCAACAATGAGCTATGCTGCCAGGTGTAGGACATATGGCTGTGGGTGGAGTAAGGTTCCGTTGTTCTGAGTTAAGAGGTTGTGATGAATGGGAAGATGATAGGGTGGCTGAGGAGACATCCGATGCAGATAAGGGAACCATATCTGTCATGCCCAAAATGGGGCTATGAGAATAACCATTGCCTTGTCTCTGTTGATCTTTTCCAACACTCTGTGAATAAGTGGAGTAGGACAGAATGCGTATAAAAAGGGACCTTTCCAGTTGAGGAGAAAGGTGTCCCCTAGCGATCCCAGTCCAATGCTGGCTCTGGAGCAAAAATGTCGACATTTCTTGTTTTTGTAGTATGTGAACAGGTTTATTTTCGGATGAATCCCATGGGTGGAAGATGGATTGGAAAACACAGAGATTGAGCTCCCACTCATCGTCTGGGGCTAAGTGCCTGCTTAGGGTATCTGTTATGTTCTTGATGCCCGGTAAGTATGAAGCTGCCAAAATGACTCTGTTTTGTATGCACCAGTTCCATAGCTGGACTGCTTCGGTGCATAGAGAATGGGATTGAGCACCCTCTTGGCAATTTATATAATACATTGTTGTTATACTGTTGGTCAATATTCTGATTATGTTGCCTAACGCTATGGATATGTGTAACAAAATGCTTGCATGCATTGAAGACAGCCCTGAGTTCCAATAAATTGATATGTAAAGTAGTCTCTCAAGTCATCCAGCATCCTTGTATTGACATGCTGCCCATGTGAACTCCCCATCCAATGAGGAAAGCACTGGTAGTTATGTGGGCCGAGAGCTGATCTCGATGGAATGGGACGCCTGCCAGAAGCCTGTCTGTATCGGTCCATCATTTGAGAGTTCTTAAAACATGGGGAGGAGGGGAGACTTGTCTGTGCACTTGTCGTCTGAGGTGGGTATAAACAGATGCAAGCCAGTGTTGGAGGCATCGAAAGTGTAAGCGTGCATGGTTGACCACATGAAGGCAGGTAAGTATTGGAACTGTAGGACGGGTTGTGAGGGTGACTATAAGGTCTTGGATGACTTGAAATTTTTGGAAGGATAGGAATTGCTGAGATAGTTGAGTGCCTATAAACTCCAGGATTTGCGTAGCCTGTAGTATCGATTTCTGTACATTGAGGATAAGATCCAGGAGTTCCAAAGTTTGCATGGTTTTTAATATCATTTGGTGTGTGTCTGTTTCGGATGAGCCTTTTACCAAACAATCTTTCAGGAAAGGAAAAATGATGATGGCCCGTCTGCGAAGGTAGGCCACGACGACAGCAAGCATCTTTGAAAACCCTCTGGGTGCAGAAGGAAGACTGAACAGTAGTACCAGGTATTGGTAATGGTCTGATCCCATCACGAAACATAGGAATCATCTGTGCGCAGGGTGAATAGTAATGTGACAATAGGCATCCTGTAGGTCGAGGGCTGCAATCCCTTCTCTAATGCTGGGATTATGAATGTTAGGGTAACCCATTTTGAATAGTTGCTTTTGGAGGTATCAATTCAATCTGCGGAGGTCTAGAATAGGCCTATAGCCTCCTGTCTTTTTTGGGGTGAGAAAGTAATGGTAGTAGAACCCCTTGCCTTTGAACTTTCAGGCACTGTTTCTACTGCTCCAATGTTGAGCAGTCGGTAGGCCTCCTGTTTGAGCAGATCCTCATGAGAGAGGTCCCTGGGGAGGGTGGGGAAGTGGGAGGCAGTGTGGTAAATGGGATGTTGTACTCTGATGTTATAATTTCAAGGACCCAATGGTCCGATGTGATGGCTGCCCAGCAATGGTGAAAAGGCATCAAACGATGGTGGAAGATAGGGGTGGAATGAGACAGCTGATGCGTGATGGGGAGATTTTGTACATCCCTGACCAGAGAGTCAAATCTGCTGCTTATGACATGGTAACACAACTATGCAGGAAAACAATGAAAATGACAGTGTTCACACAACAATGAAAATGACTAACATGATGGCAAATGCAGAAAAACTGGGTCAATTACCCAAGTGTGCTCTGCATCTGCCATTTGACCTTTCTTATGGTGGTACAAAGCAATTAGGAAGCTTGCCTAATGGGATACCAGGGAATTACCTTTGCATATGGAGACTCTCAGGGAGATGGCACAACCAAACTAGTAGCTCTATGTCAATCTCTTTTCCAGCCCTCTCATAAGGAACCATTCCAGTGGAAAAGGAGGGTAGGTTGGGGAATCCCTAAACACTGGCTATACCAGTTGCCAAAAAACAAACCCTGCAGCTGTTGACAGTAGTGTAGAAATGAGAACAGTCTTTGGGCTGCTCTAATTTACAATGGAAATGGAAGTGGTCCTCAACTGGCACCAGTGTGAAAAGTTGGTAAGTGTTTTGCTAGGTGGCTCTCCCTCTTCATCACACAAAAAAAGAAGATTTTTATTCCACTTTAAAAAAAAAAAGTAATTTTGGCCAATTACTGGTACATCTGAAATGCAATAGGTATGCAAGTAGATCATATGAAAGTAACTTGCAAAAGCAGAGAGAAACAGAACAGAAATTAGAAACAAAGAGCTAAAGATACAACTGTTCAAGAATTAAATAAGCTCAACATTTGATGATGCTAAAACAGATGCATGTCAGTGAACTTATTTATCTCTCCGCTCTTACCAATTTGCCTTACTTGTTAATATTTCTCCACTATCTTAAGAGAGAAAATGGTACATACAGTGAAGATGCTATCAGATGTTCCTACTTGAAAGTAGGAATAAGATCCTCCGGAAAAGGGCTTTATTCCGGAGGATCGCGCCAGTCTAGACACTTTTTTCCAGCTTTTCCCCAAGCCGGAAAAAAAGCGGCGGACATGTTTATTTAAATCCACGGGGGATATTTAAATCCCCCGTGGATTTCCCTATTCTGACTTACCTGCTTTGCATGACTTTTCCGGAATTTGGGGCCAGTGTAGACATAGCCCTGAAGTTCACACACACACACACACACACACACACACACACGCGATCTTGGACATCTGAAATAAATACAGAACTTAACTATGGGGCACAAGAACAGAATAGTACATTGTTGCTTCACAGTGTGAGTCCTTTAAACCAGATCAAGAGAAGACTCGTGGTTATTTACAGGTAAAGTTTTTCTTAAACAGAAAACTGTTTTCCAGCCAAAGGAGGATCCAAAAACATTACAAATACTACTTTTCTGAGACCTCAGAACACACTGACTGCATCACACCTTTAAGCTGGGGAAGGAGTATTTGACTGGCCAAATGAAGGGACCAGTGCTTTCTGGCTTGGGAAGTGAGGGAGAACAGGAAAACTGTTGCAAAATAGGAGGAGAGGTCAGTCGTGTCACTGACTCATCCCATGGGAATGAAGGGTTTAAAACATGTAGTCCTGTGCCTGAAGCCCCCTTCTACATGGTTACTGGTGCCTCCTTGTGTTGGATGTCCACAGGAAATGTATAGAGTGACCAGATAAAAGGCTTGGAAAAGGACTTATAAAAAGGGTGTTGGTTGAACGAATGGGGTTGGAACTTGGGTGGCTGTAGCTCCTAAGACTGATATGGTAGGGAGACAACCTCCCTTGCTCAAAGCGCACCTTACCCTCCTACGAAGGAAATGTGAGGTGAATGGTAAGGTTCTAGCAACAGATTGGCTGGGGGGAACCCAGATGGAAAGAGAGAGGGAGCTAGCAGAACCTCCCAGACAATGGAATAAAGCTGAGGTTACTTGCCCTGTACACTTATCTGTTAGGCAGTCCCAGATATCTAATAATAAAGTTGTGGTCCTATTAAACCCATGTCATAGTGTCTTGTTCTTTTTTTGATAGAATAGGACAATGACAATTCAAGCCACTTCTCTATTCAATGTGGTAGTTCAACACTGTCTCAACTTGACCTTTCTAATTTTTCTCTTCTCACATAGGGATCCTTTGTGAAGAGTACTTGCCATCAAGGTTTGGATTCCCAGCAAACCTTCAGGGGTTTGAATGTTGCTGCCTCTGTTAACAATGCTGTTTGTTACAGCTTCAATAAATTAGACAACTTTTGACTATTTTCTCTCTCTCTCTATAAAAAACCTTTCCCTGTGGGACGACAGAGAAATGTCATCACGTCACTCTATGTCCCATAGCCCCTCTCTCCATCCTCAGCTGCCGTGCCTCCTTGGCACTCAGGCAGGCCGGAGACATGCGGCCTCCCTGCTCCCAGAGGGTCAGGAGCCGCATACCCTCTTGGGGGGGGAGGCATGAGGCCTCCCCCCTTACAGGGTGACAGGGCCAGGAGCCCTCTCCCCTTGTTGGTAGGGAGCCAGGAGCTGTGCCCCATCCCCCTTGTGGGGGGGAAGGAGGGCGAGGAGCCGCACACTGTCTCCCCTCGGTGGCCCAAGGAATGGAGCCAGAACAGCCGCGGCTTCAGGCCAGCCCAATCCCCTTGGTGGCCGGAGGGAGAGAGCTGGATCTGCCTACCCCCAGAGAGGGTGCTGGAGCTGCATAGACCCCTGGCACCTTTTTTTAAAAAAGATGTATATACTAGATAATCAATTAACACACATGCTGTAAGTGAAATGTGTATAAAACATTTAGCGATAGAAGGAAGTGTTACTAGCTCTTCTCAAAGTACAAAAACAAATTAAGTAGTAAAAACAACAATGTAAATGCACAGCATGATACCTTGAATATTAAATATGCACAATAACTTGTAACAATACTAGGCACTACTCTAGTCAAAACTCTCTGGACAAGTAAAGAATGTTATAGGTTAATGAGGAACATATAAAGAGTGCAAGATAATTATCATACCTTACACCTTACCATCTGTGTTTGGATGACTTCAGAATATAAACACAGTTATCAACATAAAGATCGAAGAAAAAAATTACACATGCATGTTCTAAAAACAGTTTCTGGTTAAATATTTTAAATCTTAGAATTTGCTCAATTATTGTTAGATCTCAGTAACAAATATTATGTAATTATCAACTGAATTACATTTAAAGTTGACATTTTAAATAATAACAATCTGAGTGCAATACATGTTCCATTTTCTGAAAGCTTCCAAATCCTCTTCATTCACCTAATTACCACTGTACTTAAACCAATGAAATTTCATTTTGACAGGAACAATGCTATTCTTAAACAATTTTTTGAAAAATATAAGATTAAAAACTTCTACACAAAGAATAAACTCCAAGAGAAAAGATGCAAATAAAATTACTATTGTAATCTTTTGTTTTTTATTTGCAAGTATAAAACTGAAGAGAAACAAAAGCATGGAACATAGCATCTGTCATATCAGAATATAAAAAGATGATCCTGGCACAAAATGAAAAAGCTCTAATTCATTTGCAAATCAAGCCTGCCAGTTCTATTTCAAGCTGGCGGTAACTGTCAAGAGTTAACAAGATAATCACTTTCAATCCTGCCTTCAATGGTACATTACACTGTTATTCCATTGAATAAGGCCGTTCTTTGGGGCACTAGATGAATGGTTTTCATTTCTAACTCTCACAAAAAGTTGCAAAAAAAATCCATGGGGCTTAAGAAAGAAATCCCTTTATGGGCATTTATCTACCGGCACTTGCTTTTAGGCAAAATTAGATATTTGGATACATTAGTGTCCATTCACTTCTATTCCTTCAGGCCCTTGGTCTATTGTTTTAAAAATCATTAGGCACATGAGAAACATCTCAGAAAATTTTTCATAAACTATCAATGCACAGTAAACAACAAGAAAATCTGTAAGTGTTTTGTAAGTACTATGGTACAACACTAAAAAATATACCTAAATAAAGTAACATGATTACTGGTCTTTACTTTGTTCTAAATTATATGAAATACAGCAGAAATCAATGAAATATATGCATTTTACATATATAGTAACCGTTACTAAAATGGTTCAATCTAATAAAATTAAAAGAAAATGTTAAATATACATTATCTAGTAACCAAAGATATTAAAAGAGGCCTACATTAATTATATTTAAAAATGCAGAGTTTTGCTTTCCTTTCAAAGGCAAATATTTAACAAATATTTAAATTATCAAACTTTATTTGCTTATCACTTTCCCACAAACTACCATGAAGTAAAAGTATGTTGTTGTGCCTAAAAATATAAATATAGGAAAACACTGAATCTTATGATTGTTTTCTCTTTAAAAAAAAGTATTTTATTAAGATTTTTACACTTTGTAAATAAAACAATATTTTTAAATATCTTATTTATTGAGCTGTGGAAACAAAAATTAGTTCTATTTTTTATCTTCACAGCTCCCAATTTGAACAAAGCCAACATATCTACATTTAATCTCTTAGCTGAGTTAAGCTCCTCCAGCCTCAGGATAGTTACCCCAATTCAGTGCCAAGAAGTAAATTTTCAATAACCATCTGTGTATATTTTTTATTTTATTATTCAATTATTTTTAGTAATAGCAATACATTGTTTTTTTCCTGAAGGAAAGGAACTTTTTTGCTATACACTTAAAAGATTTGCATACTTCGCATGGTATTTTTTGTTCCTCATTATAATCTCTTACCACCACTCAAAATAGGCTTTCCAAAATTCCCAATACAAACATTTCTTTGCAGAAGAAGTTTCTTCTCCAAGGAATCAGAAAGCCATAAGTTTCCAGAGCACACTTCAATCATATTAGAAACCTCTTCAGAGGTTCTGAACTTAAAGATGCTCCTGTGGTTTTAGGATATTTAAGATAAAACTGAAAATGCAATTCAGCTATCTGTAGATGTTTATGACAAACCAGGAGTTAATCCCTTTGTGCTGAGAAACTTTTTCTGTTCCAGTTCTACTGTGGTTTCTGTAGAAGGATACAAAAAACCCCTATAGAATCAAGTTAATTAGAATTCACAAGAAGAATTGTTCCTTTCCCTCTAAGTGTATATTAACTCGAGATGGATTCAAAGTTTCCATAAAACATGTATTAGTCTTAGAAGAAAAAAGACACAATACTTGCTCAGAACATGGAGGTGAAAGACACACTGGGATAGATTTTAAGCAGTGACCCTCAAATTTATTAACTTAAAACTGAGCATCGGCAGTATACACCTATCCCATCTCACTTACTAGACATTTAAATGGATCCTGTGTGGAGTTATGGGACTCTCACCATATAACCAACAATTTACAATAGACCTCTCAGCCTCTGGACTCAGCTAGCTTCTGAGGCCTCTCACCTAGCCCCCCCACAAGAGGAGGTAGAGTATTCCAAGGATAGTCTCTTCTCCTTACATATATAAGATCCACCAGTGAAAATTCCCTGGTCTCATTTATCTCTGGGAGCTGGCCCTTTTTGAGAGAGATTTTATCTACAACAGCAACAGGCTGCAAGCTTCAACAAACTAATAGGGTTGCCAGATGGTTTAACAAAAAATACCAAACACCCCACCCTCACCCCCCCCCCCCCAAAAAAATCAGGGAAAAAAATTCTGTTGAGAATACCTCCACAATGTTGAGAAGAAAAAACACACTACATCTACCCAAAAATGCGATCCATCAGACCCACATCATGGAAACTGCTCTCGGTCTACTAATACAGGGAAGGAGAGTGAAGCAGCTGAAGAGGCAAGGTGTTCCTGAAAAGTTTAAAATATTGGAGGAGGGGCACAGGGGTCAATCAGCTCCCACTTCCCCTTATTCCTAGCCAGTGGGGGTATGAAGAACCAAAAAAGAGGAGGGGCAGGATTTTCAGGGACACACACACATCCATTTCTCCCATTTTAGAAGGGGAGCTTTCCCTTTTAAGGTCTGAACAACATGCCTACACTCTGCTGAGATGCGAAGTTGAGGATGTGGAGTCATTTCTGATCAAATATGCTCCACATGCACCCTGAACTAGATATATGTGAAGGACAACTAATTATGTAACAGCCAGCTCAGCAACTTTTATTATAAAATATTATAATATAAAATATTATAATAAAAACAAAAACAATTCTGTTGTGTGTACTTTCAAGATAAATAATTTAATTAAGTACATGAGTAAATACATACTAAGGTAGAGATACTTATCACTAAATTATAATCATGATCAATATTTTGTTAAACACCACAGCTACCATGAAACCTGAGAATAAGCTAAGAGTTTTAGGATATGCAAACTGTATGCCAGAAAGCTAAGCAAAAGAAGATTATTTCTATTAGTATTTAAGATCTATGATATCTATATGACTTAGAAAACTGGATAAAGTCCAGCTGTGCCTTGCAAGGTATAGTCCATTGAAGTTCTTTTGCTTAGTAAATTGCTGTGTGTCTTAAATTTCATTGCGTGAAGATCATACACAGTTTCTCATTTCAGTATGATGTAAAGTCTTTTCTTGTCCTTGCAAATACAGCTCTCCTTAACTTCAGAATACTTATTTATCATTTCCCAAAATAATTCTTTGCTTTATTTTTTCTATTAGTGTGGAGTTGTACAGTGCCTTCACTTTTAAAAGGTCATCCTTAAACAGCCATTTGTATTTAGCAATTTAGCAGTTTGTCTCATTTACATCTGCTAGAAAAGTCCAGAGAGTCAGACAATTACTTTCAAACTCTCCTGAACAATCAACTTTTTAAGAGCCCCTCTGATATGACTGATTTCACACAGAACTATGGGGGAATAAAAACAGATCCTCCTCATAAAAATGTTTAGAGAGCACAATGGTATCAAATGAGTAATGGAAACAAAGCTAAAGTGATATACTGAAAACAACACACTTTTTGGATTCAACAGCATCTTGGGAATGCAATAAAATATCAAAGAATGTCTCTCTCAGTGGTTACAAGAGCTTAATAAAATAATATTAAAATTCTAAAAATGGAAAGTCACTGAACCATATAAGACTATACCAAAATCACTTCCTGTAATATTCTTTGTATTTTTATCTTAACTTGATTTCTAACTATCGTGCAATTAGCATATATCCTCCAGTATTTTTAGTTGTCATAAATATCAAAAGCATCCCCTTAAAAATAAAACAATAAGAAGTTATTTAAAAAAGGCTATTTTACTAAAAGCTAAGAAATTCTGAAAGCATGTTCTATATAAACCTAGTGTTACTTTAAAGTCTTAATGTCAGCAAGGAAAGAATTAAATCACCTATAAGTGATTTTATAGGCTAACACACCTATTTGTTGAGATTCTTTATATTTTTGAATAACAAAACCTGACGAAGTGACAGCAGTTTTTCAGGCAATATTATTCTAAGAAATATTTTTGCATTAACTGGGGTGAAAAGGAAACATCCTTCACTCTTCACGGGTGAGCAGGGCTATGTGACCTATGGACTTAACTGGTGCAACTGGAGGAGCTCACAGAGTGCAAAGAGCTACAGGAATCCCCTGGTCTAGTCCATAAATAACAGTTCATCAAAAAGTGTCCCCTAACTATGAAAGCTTGTTTCATACTGATTATCATCAAAGTTCCAAAATGTAAGTATGGATAATATATTGAAAAAATATACTCTTAAGGTCTGAGCTGGGACTGGTCATCAGAAGGCGATAAATATATTTCAGGGAGGAGATGCTTAATTACCTCTCTGGTTATAAGTAAATTGAATATCGTGTTCTTCACAATGAATGCCTATTAACTAAGCAACATGGCCATCGAGTGAGCAGAAGGCAAACCAAGAGATTGCAAAGTCTCCAAAAGAGCCTTTGCAAATTTACAGAAAGGAGCCTACAGGGAATATTGCATTTTATGAAGTACTGGAATTATCCAGAAGGCACTAGCCACAAAGAGAACATAGTATATCATAATTTCTGTAGAATGTCCACTATGAGATTCTGGGTGACCTCTCTCTTGTACGGGAGGATCACTATTACTCTTAGTAATATGTGGCTTTTTCCTAATTTGAATTGATGCACTCCCTGGAAAACCTCTGGGTACCCTTAGGGATTAGCATATCCCTGGCTGAAAACCACCATCTTAAAGTCAATTAATAAATATTAGTGAATTAATCGTCACACTATCATTGTGAAGCAGATAAGTATTACTCCTATTTTACAGATAGATAACTAATGCAGAAAGAAGACAAGTGACTTATCTAAGGTTACATGAACAATGTGCAGACCAGGAATAAAATACAGATACCCTTAGTATATATCACAGGTGGGAAATAATTTTGAATGGGGCCGCAGGCCATCCTGGAAGGGGTGGGGCCTCGGGGAGAAGAGGCAGAGCCTTTAAATAGCAGAAGTTGAAAGGGCTGGTGCCTTTCCTGTGGCTCCCAGGCATCATGTTAGTGGTAGGGTTGCCAAATTGTTTAACCAAAAATACCGAACACACCCCCACCAAAAAAAAAAAGCGGGGGGGGGGGGGGAATGGAGAAGACCAAAGTTGTTAAGCCAAAAAAAAGGGGGGGAGGGACCCCAAGAGTTATTAAGCAAAAAATAAAATAAAATAAAACAGCATTAAGTGCGTACAGTCAGAATAGGGATAGGAAGAGGTTGACACTAAGACCCAGAGAAGGCATTGCTTCCCCTTGCTTCAGTTCTAGGGTTTTTGTCAGCAGCCATCTTGTTTTCTTCATCCAGCCTCTTCCCCACTCCTCCCCCCGGTAAGTAGGGGGCAGAGGGAGGCCGAGACTGGGCCCAGTTGCCGAGTGTGTCATAGGGTTGCCAGGCATCCGGTATTTTTGCGTCCTGGCAGGGGGGGAAAAAAAAAAAATCAGAAAATAGCGGACATTTTAGGTGTCCGGTATTTTCTGAATTTTTTACCGGACAGGAGGCGAAAATACCGGACCATACAGGTCAATACCTGACACCTGGCAACTCTAGTTAGTGGGGGGGACCAGAGCCGCAAGCGCATCAATACCTGCTATTTAAAGGGCTTGTTGCTCCCAGCTTTGCTGCTAGCATGCTGCCTGAGAGCTGGGGATGCTAGATCCCTTTCAACTACTTCTATTTAAAGGGCTCGTGCCTTACCCAGAGAGGTTGACTAACAGCCATGGGGAAGGAGCAAGTCCTTTAAATAGAAGCAGTTGAAAGGGGTTGCAAGTTCCCGGGCTCCTAGGCAACGGGCTAGCGTGAGGCCAGGAACTGCAATCCCTTCTATATAAAGGGCTTGCACCTACCGGGTGGCTCCCAGGCAATGCAGATGCCCGGCAGGTGTGAGCCATTTAAATGTAAGCAGTTAAAAGGGCTCATAAATCTCTGGCTCCCAGGGAACGCAGTAGAGGGCAGGACCTGGAAGTGCCACATGGGCCACATCAAAGCCTTAGTTAGGCCAGATCTGACCCGCTGAGAGGCTTTTGCCCACCCCTGGTATAGACACTTATGGAATATCTATGCTGCGATTAAAAAATATGGCTGGCCTGTGCCACCTGACTCAGGATCACAGTGCTCAGGCTAAAGGGGTTATTTTATTTCACAGTTTGGGCTCAGCCTGGGCTCTAAGAGCCCATGAAATGATAGGGTCCCAGAGCTTGGGCTGAAGCAATGTCCGAACCTCTACACCATGATTAAAACAACTGTGCAGTCTATGCCCCGCAGGCCCAAGTCAGCTAGCATGGGCATCTAACTGCAGCATAGATATACCCTAAATCTAGTAAGAATATCTATGATGGATTAAATAAGTCAAAAACTACTCCTTCCCTTCAATGCAGTAATATGTTTTCTAACTGAATAGGTAGAAAAAAATAAATATGAAGTCTCAAATCAGCATATGATTGGTGGCCTCAGTGATTAACCTGTGCCAGGGTATAGCCAGGACTCAAGATCAGCGCCTTTAGTTTTGGCAGTTTATGATCCCAGTACTTCTGGGTTGCTGCATCAGTAATGAAAGTTGAAAAAAAAACTGATCCCTTACACCTCTTTCATTACCAATTAAGCATAAAGTAGTCTATACATTTTTCATCTATGCTAGCTTTCCAAATAAACTGTTTAAACTGAAGTCTTCCACACATCACTACAACCTAAAAATTCAGAGTACACAATAAATGAATAGGCCAGTCTACTGCTTTAGTCAACAGAAATAGCATGTTGATACCACTGAGCTTACAAGATTCTGGCTCATTTCCTAGATTTCGAGGTTTGGCTGAAAATCATAATCATGATAAACCAAGTTGCTATGTCCTGAAATGAAGTGCCAAACAACTGTCTCCCAACAGGATAGAAATTCAGCTGGAGTATTTCCAAGCAACTGAAAACATTCTTATAACAATGGTAGGTACTGAATGGCCTCTTAGACAGACAAAACTGCAATGTGGTACCAGGATAAATCACCTAATATCACTGTCTGGTCCAGCAAAAAATAAGAGCCAGGAGACTTGTGCATAATATTTTTAAAGTTTTATATTAGAAAATCCAAACAAAAAAACCTAAGAGAAATAAAAAGCTTAGAGTACCTCTCCCAAATCTTAAAAAGGAGCTCAGTGTGCTCTGAAGCTCGTCACTTTCACCCACAGAAGTTGGTCCAATACAAATATTATCTCGCCACTTTGTGTGTCAGATTAAAAAAAAAATTTATCTATATATATTTCAGAAATGTGCATCTATCTGTCCTTGAATCTGTTCAAGAACTCCTCCAAAACTGTAAGAGCTAGGGTCATCAAATTTAGTACGCAGCTTCCTCTTAACTGATCTTAAAACAAAGACAGGGTTTGGTTATGCCAAGAAAATAGGAAGTGTCAGGAATGGGACTGTTTTCCATAAAATGGAAAGGGAGGGGCACAAAGATAAGGGATGTGATGCAGAAAGTGGTTACTGGGGGGCAATGAGTCCGCAGGAGAGAACTATTCTGCAGATTTACCACCCAAGGCAGCCGCACCACCAAGAAAGTTGCCAGCATGGGTGGGACTCATCTTGCCTGCCATCTAACTAGGTAAGAAGGCACCCTCCCCGCTCCCACCTCAAACCCTTCCTTCCTACCCAGATCCTAGCTGCAGTGAGGAGGATGAGGGGAGGGAGAGGTGAAGGACCCTAACAGCTAGGGGTGCTAAGGAGGGATAAAAGGCCCTGCCAGCTGGGGTGGGAGAGAAAGCCCCGCTAGAAGAGACACCCCCTCCCTACTCCAAAACCCTCATTCTAGCACTCCCCTACATCCCAATACTTCTGCCCTGCTCCCCCCACATACATCCCAAGGCCCTGCCCTGACTCCTGCATCCCACACACTGCCAGCCCCTTGCCTGAAGTACTTTGGCAACACTGGTTAAATCTTCTAGTTTCAAATAATTCCCTATTAGTAAAATAATGAAAGAATGGCATACCTGATAGTGTTCAAATTAAGGACCTATCAAGGCTTAACATTTTTTTAAAGGATGGCAATAAAGACTTTCTAAACAAAACTTGGTGATGAATAATAAATACAATTATTACTCACATAAACCCGGGTTACCTACTTCTTCACATTCCCTCTTCCCTTGTTCTCCCATCCATGCTCATATCCACAGGCTCTTGCCCTATGAGCATTTTACCCCACCTACTTGAGCAGGATTTTTCTGCCTCCCTACCCAGTCAGCACTGTAGAGTTTTCTGTTTAGCACTGCAAAAATGTTACCCACTCCAGGGCCAGAGGGAGCCATTCAGTACCAGACAGACACAGAAGAGAAAGCACCACTTACAGCTCAACAGCATTACCAAGTCAAGGGTGCTGCTAAAATGTACCTTCACCAACTGATTGCCCTTCAAGAACATAGCAATACTGAAGAACTCTATTCGGCATAATGGACTTCCCACTTAAGCAGCTCTAAAACTGAGGGAGGAAGAAAAATCTCCAGGACTTCAGGCATCTGACTGGATATAAATTCTGCCTCCACAAAAGGCATGAATATTGTAGCTGGAATTGATGTACCTTAGATAAAGTTACCCCGTGTTGTTCCCACTGCACAGGGTCGAAAGGAGAAACTCTCCTGTCAACTCCCTTTACGCTTCTCGATCTGGTGAAGTACTGGAGTCAACAAGAGCGTGATCAACAGTTGATTTAGCAGATTGACTCCCGCAGAGCCAATCTCCTGGTAAGTGTAGACAAGACCTTAGTATAAAAGTTTTAACACCGGAAAAATATTTCTGTGAAATGTTATAATTCTTGGCCCAGCACTAAGTTGACTTTACCCCACACCACCACCAATGTCCAGTACAAACAGCCACATAAGATGGAAGTCCTTTCAAACTACAGAGGAAAGAATGAAGGTGTGCAGGATCATGCCAAACAAGAATGTTCATAAAGGGCTGGGATTATTGTTGAAGGTTTTTTGTCCTTCATATATAGGTCTCCTATCACCACCAATGCTATACTGATGAGGAGGACTGAAATTAATGTTGTTTCCCTAGAGCAGAACTGGGCAAGATGCTGTCAGTGGGCCGGATCCGACCCGCCTAGCACTTTCATCTAGACTGTGGCAGCTCCCAGCTCCACTGCTAATGCATTGCCCGGGAGCTGCCAGGTAGGCACAAGTCCTTTCAACTCCTGCTATTTAAAGGGCTTGCACCTTCTGGGTGAATGCAAGGCAGAGGCATAGCAGGGTGTTATGCACCATCGGGCAAAGGCAAAATTCGTGTCCCCCAAGCTCTTACCGCACCGCTCCATGCTTGTCCCGCCGACACCTGGGGCCATTCCTCTTCCAGCCAGACTGATGTGCCCTCTGGCCAATAGGCGGCTGCGGTTTCCCGGGAGGGGCAGTCTACAGGCAAAGATCCAGAAGCTGTTGGCTAATGGGCAGCACCTCGGACCGACTGACGGCAAAGAGGATTGTGGGGGTTGTAGTCGCAGACGGGGCCTGTGCACCAGCTGCAGTCTGCGCATGCTCAGCCTGAATCCCTGCCCTGTATACCACCTCCAGCAGGTGCTTCATACTCAGTTTCAATTTCCTGCATGTGTGAAAGCAGTTGGCACCCACGGGGTCCTTTTGCCGTCCTTCCCTCCACTGTCCAGCCGGCACCTGCGGGGTCCTAGGACTCCTTGTGTCGTTCTTCCCATCATTGCTAAATTGGAGCCCCTCTAGCATGGCGCCCAGGGGCAATTGCCTCCTCTAAGCCTCCTTCACTACACCACTACTGCTGGACAATGTGATAGCAGTCACCCAGCATGTGCAAGCCCTTTCAATAGAAGGAACTGAAAGGGCTTGCAATTCCTGGACCCACCCTAAATGCGCTGCCTGGGAGCTGCCAAGAGGGCACAAGCCCTTTCAACTCCTATTTAAAGGCCCAAGGCCCAGCCCCTTCTGGAGCGGCCCATAGCCACTTCCGAAATTTGTGAAGTGACCCCACGCCCTTCAAAAATTATCACCCACCCCTGCTCTAGAGCATTAATACAACATCAGAATGTAAGCAGGTGTTGCTGCTAAATGACAAGAAACTCTCCCAGTATTAAAAAATATTTTGAGAATGGTAAAATATCCCAGTAAAAGGAATGAGTTTTGAAATTGTCCTGAAAGTCTTAACCAAGAAAATTCATCACCTCTTGAATGTGCAACTGATCTAAGTTAAATTATTTTTCTCTTTTTTTGTTCCATTTGACTCTCAGCTAAACACCAATGAGTGCAAAATAGAATCTTTTAAGACCTATTAACTACAACCCTTATTTCTTCAACTGACGATCTAAAACAATTTAGCTGGCCTTCATTCAATAAAGCTTTTTCAAAACAACAAAATTGCACATAAAAGTGCAATTTCACTTTGATGGTCACTCAAACCCTTAATTCTAATGAAAACTCTCCCAGAGCTAATTTTTAAAACCCAAAATTAGCAAACAAGACACCACACAATATATGCTATTACCATAGGTCGTCTCTGAAAAGCTGGGACCTTCAGCTGCAATACAAATCATTGAGCCATGGCCAATACAAGCTAATTTGAATAATCAATATGACAACCTTATTTTTCCAATGCAAACAGGATTGATACAGTAAGGTGTCTCACTGCCACATCACAGTCATGGCCTCTTTTAACCCCTAATTAGATTTAGGCGATTATCCCTGCTCTTCCTTACAAGTGTACAGCTCGGATAAGGGATGACAAAAGCTATCTGCCACTTATTCAGCCTTTGCAGACTGCAGGTTATCCAGGGAGATAGAGGGTAAGATCAGCAAACAATTGTTATTCATATCATCTACAGTTTTAAGATAGTCACAGTTTTCCATACGTGCTAAGTGAAAATAGCCCAGAGCATTAGGTAAATGCAAAATGCTTAAGAACATCAGGCTTACACAGATGGAAATTCAAGGTGATGTTAGGGAATTATGTCTAATTCAAATTGGTTACACAAAGAGAAGTATCAGGAAATGATTTTCTCTGTCAGATCCAGCATGCCAAGTTTTCAATGGACTTCATTGTTTCTTTGTAATTTAAGCGTTAACATTAAATAGCTTATATCAATCTCTCTCAAAAAAATCGAACTTATGAACGGTCCCAATAGAATTGCACAGCTAACCCAAGTACTAAAAGACAAAATACATCTATTGCAGAAATATAAATCACATTTCATTTACAAGAATTTAAGCTTCAATGCAAATATTTCAACTTATAACATAGTTTTACATTTTATTGTATCAAATATTTGAGCTACTAAGATATAAAAGTGCAATCCACATTAGAACATTTCTATTGTATTACATAAACACAGAATCAGTTTAGAGGTAGACCAGAAAAAGGAAAACCATGGTGTTGTTATATGAAACTAATATTTTCCCTGGCAAGAATTAATATCACTAGTGTGAAAGATTAAAACTGCTATGCTAAAAGTACATCATGTTCATAAGATTTCTACTCCAATTACTTTACACAGTGAGAGCAAACAAAACCAAACATTTTTTCTATACATTATCCATATATGAACTCTCCCATCCTGTACATGAATGTGCTTTACATGCTTTTATAATTAAAAAGAAGTGTTTTCTTACAGTATCTTTTCTATACTAAACTGCACAGACACTGGATCAGGATGATTTATCTCAATCATAAGTAAAACATGAATGTTTAGGAGAATATTAGGGGCAAAATTTTCTGAAGTGCCTAAAATCCCTTGAGTGCTTCTGAAAATCTCACCCAAAGTTAGCATCTATATGTATCAAGATATCACTTTCTGAGTAAATACAATACAGTGTTTTATGCTCTTGGGGAAAAGCTTACTCAAAACTATATTTCAGACAGTCTCTTTCTCATAATTTTTTAAAACCATGCCAGATGTTAAAACAGAATGGTCTAATGGCCCACTTGAACCAGAACCTTATCTGATCATAATGAAAATATTTCCTATAATTTTTTAAAAAATGTACACTGAATATGTTCTCTACTTTTTTCCTGCTCCTCCTTTCTACTGCTGCATTGCTCAGAGGTGCCAAAACATGGACAGGAGGCAATATTCACACCCTTTCCCCCAGTTGCTATGCTCATTCTCATCCTATCACTACTAAGGACACAGGAAGCAGCAAAGCACTTTTCTACTCCTTTCTATCCCAAGCAGAAGCTAGCCCACAGCATGAAGTTAAACAAGCATGAATAAGTGGTGAGCCTCTGCCAGGCAGTCAAGTATGAACTGCCAATTCATTTTACAAATGATTTAACAGAGAAGTTACACAAGGCTGGCAAAGGCAGGAACAGAACCCAGTTCTCAAACATGATAGCTATGGGCTACATGCCTTTCAGATTTAATGTACTTGTGTTATCCTGTCTCTAGTACAGTGGTTCTCAAAGTGCGATCTTGCCTCCCAGCTGGTCCACGACTTGAACGCAGGTTCCGCCCCCCCCCCCCCCATACAGTGGGGAACCCATGCTGACACAAGGCTTGGAGCACTAGCTCCAGCTTCAAGCTCAGAGGGCGCACAGGGGTGTGTGTATATGAAGGAAGGCCCCAACAGACCCAGCTCCCAATTTGCATCTGCCCCCAGTGTCCCCGAGAACTACCCCAGCTCCTGCCCACCTCCAATGGGCGGCACAGGGACCCCACACAGAGCTGCACACATGCCTCTGCTGCTCCACTCACCTTGGCCCCACCTGCATATGAGAGGGCTGAGGGAGAAGGAAGCAATGGGGATGGGAGTCTGTCCTGGTGCCCCCGAGAGCCGCCTCATCTCCCCACCCACTTCCACCAGGTGGCACAGGCACCCTGCGCAGAGCTGCAAGATTGAGGTCCTGCCCCCATGCCGCTGCTCTATCTGCCCTGGCCCCACCAGTATGCGGGGACCCACAGGTAGGGAGGGCATGAACAGGCCGTCCTGCCCCCAGTGCCTGGCCAGGACTGTCCCTGAGTAATCACCACTGTGTGAGATGAGCAGGCGGGATCTGGGGTGCTGAGGGATGATGAAGCAATGAGGGAGGCTGGGGGAGAAGGAAGCACTGGGGTGGGTGAATCCACCCTTCGGTGCCCGAAAGCAGCCCTGGCTCCCTGCTCGCTGCCACGAGTGGCACAGGGAGCTTGCACAGAGCTGGGACCCACCTCCCCGTGGGAGGGGGTAAGGGAGAGGGGGCCACGGAGGCAATGGGGGAATTGGGGACTGGGGTGCAATGGGGTCAGGCTCAGAGATCGTAGGACCTGGGGCACATAGTAAAGTGTGACCCCTCTCCACAGGTAAGGCTGTGCAAGGAGCAGACCCCAGGGACTGCCCTCAGCTTGACCCATGCCAGGGAGTGGGGCACAGACAGATGGACAGAGCACAAGCCCTGGACCTACACAGTGGGAGGGCAGGCCTGGCCTGCTCTCAGGGAGGACAAGGGTGCCCAGGTCAGTCCACTGCTCTGAAATCACCCCCTGCTCTAACAAACTGGACTGCCGCCCAAGCTGGGGACAGATCAACCACCCCTTAGCATCACTTCAGGTAACTGAGGCCAGTGTCAACTAATAGTTCTTCCTGAAACCCACTGAACAACTGTGCAGTGCTTCTTTTACACAGCTCCACCCCAAAGGTGGCTGCATCTCAGCACTGACCAGGGGATTCCCTGTCCCATTCCAGGGCCAGCTGTTTCTCTGCTCCAGGTGAGAGATCCCTGTAAAACGAGCCCTAGTGTCAGTGCTGCACAGTCCCTGGTTGTCTCATTGCCTGTGAAATGTCCCTGAGAATCCTGCTGTGGGGGGATACTGGGGGCCAACATCTCTGACAGGATAAATGAACTGGACAGTCTTGGAAATGGGGAGCCCAAGAGCTACTTGTTGGCCAAGAGGGAGCTCAGCTCCCTCCCCCACCCCATTCCGCCAGGGGAATGGCAGTGAAGTGACAGGCTATCCAGAGGCTTTCCCACTGCAATGGGGTGCAAATCCAGGTAAGCATCCTCCTCATGCTCAGCATCCCCCCTCTCCCCCACACCTCAATCTCCCTCATTTACTCCCATCCCCCTACCAAAATCCTGCAATCCCAGCTTGCTCTCACACTTTATCTTGCTCCCACACCCTCTCACCTGACCACACTCTGCACCTCCCCCCTGGTTAGACCCTTTTCCTAGCCTGCTTCTGCACCCAACCTATCACCCAGACCTCACACCCTCACCCCTCCTGCATCCCACCTCCTTCCCAGATCCCGCACCCACATCCCTATTCCACTCACTGGCAGCCCTGTCCCACACAATGAACCCCTCATTTTTGTCCCCACCCCACAGCCTAAGGAGGTCCATAAAATCCACTAACTCTGTAATCTCATAAAAGTAAATCTGTCTTACAGAAAGTCCTGAACCTCAGTCTTCCCTATCCCTTCCCCTCATCCCATGTGGCTGGAGAGCCAGAAGAGTGAGGTGTCTCAGTTGGGACCACATCAGTGAGGGTTGGGGTTTTCTGGAGGAGTTTTTTGCACTTCTCACTTGTGTGATCCCCAACTAATTTTTATGTGGGTCAGTGGCCTCCGACTCAAAAAGGACTCCCATCCCTGCCATAAATAAAGAAAACACTGAAACCTTGTGTTAGACATAAATTAATATTTTATTTAAAATGAAGTTTGATAAACTAATGCAAGAAAGTTACAATGCTTAATCTGTTTAATAATTTAAATGAAACCATTCTCCTTAGTTGCAGCACTAGCAAAATGGCTTAGGCATAATTATGTAAGTAACAGAGAGCTTTCATTAGCAACTCGTGGTCTGTGAAAATGTTTGCATTGAGCCAGGTGGTCCATCGGCCAAAAAGTTTGAGAACCACTGCTCTAGTAAATTACAATTCTTTCAGAACCAGGGACAGAACCCAGAATTCTTGACCTCCAGTATGCTATTGTCATCTAGCAAAAAAACTACGTTAAGTCACTAGGAAAGCGTGTGTCAAAATACTTCTTTACTGGCTGAATAAAGTAAAAAGAGGAACTACTCTGGCATCTCAAATTATAGAGACTGGATTTCTGTCTGAAGATCCTATTAGTGTTTAGGCGAAGAACTGGACAGCAATATTAAAACAGAATAGCTTACCAAATCAATGGAATTTGTGACAGGCATTTGCTGTGATCTGTTGATACAAGAGCATCTGAAGTCAGTGTTAAGGTTTTGCATTATTGTGCTAGTTTGAAGAAGATGGGGTACATAATGATTTTTGGTATCAGCTGAAGATGGAAACGAAAGTCTATGGAGTTATTCACAGTGCAATAGGCAATGAAAAAGTGGTTATAGGATATTTCCATAAACTAATTTAGTCACTTTTCAGGATTCAAGCACTTTTGTCCCTAATGCAATGTTAGCTCTTACTAAAACTGAACAAAAATTATGTGTAGTATTTATATCAATATTATGTACAAATACCTTTAAAGATATTTTTCAAATAAAAATGAACCTGTGATTTGTTAAAATTTTAACCAGTGGCTTCCTCAAAAAAGTTCTGTATGTGATATTCTTTGGTAAAATACTAATCCGCACTTCAAAAATCTATCAATTCCATACTCTTTCCTTAGCTGATGAGAGCTATCACGTGTTGAGAATATGGGCCTTTGTCTTCTTCAAATCTGGGCCTCAGCAGATACAAAATATAGCTCACTGTGCAGCTGTAGCAGCTTTGCTCTACCTATGCTCTATGTTGATGTGCTACTGCATCTGCAACTAGAGTGGTGCTAATAGGGGAGTGTAGAGACTATAGACCGAAGTACAATCCCATGTCTTCCACCAGGCTTTAGGAGAAGAGAGGCAGAGCACATAAAGGGAACTCAGCTTGCCATGGTGTGGAAAATGCTATAAATGCTTGAGAGAGAAGCAACTGGGTTCAGTCACAGACAAAGAAGGAGAAGAGCTTTAACAATAATATTTTGGGTGCTACCATCAAGCAGTGACCTTTCCCAAATTAATCCGGTTTCCTATTATGCAGAGAGAGAAAATTAAAGGAAACTGGGGAGGGTTATTAAGATGATTCTTTCAGATATACAAACTGACTCATTTTATAGCATGTGTTTGGAACTTCAACATTTTTAGTACCAATCTTGTCTTGCAGAAGCAGTCATATTGTACATTCATTTCATTGCTAGCCATTGCTTTGCAATCATTTAAGTCTTTTTTGTTTTCAAGGCGGTCTTCACAAAGAAAAGGGTTAGAAACTGACTTATTAAAAACTATTAAATGTGACACTCTCCCCTCAAATGCCATTTCTGTTAACAGGGAATGTACAGGAGACCCACAAGTCCCTTAGAGTTTGGTGCACAACCCCTATTTTTTTCTTTTGTTTTAATTCAGAGTTTACTATTTCACAGCTTTTTACTCAAGATTCACTCCTCTCCATTTGGTATGCAACATTAGAAGCACATTGTCCACTTCTACAAATAACTAAGATACTAAGGTCATTGGTTCAATACTCATTACTACAGCTAAAAAGATTTCTGGGAGTGAATGGTAGAGACATGCCAGCAGTAAAGAATTAGTATTGAAATTTCAGTATTATGGAGGCACAACGGTCTCTTGCAATTAAGAAAATTTAAATTTTTGTAATCCAGATATCTTATTTTAGCCCAAGATCAAATTCAGGCCAGATTAAGTGAAGAGTTTTTACTATAATAAAACAGGCAATCAAAACTGTACAGGTAGGAAACCTATAGTAACTGAAATACATTTTCAATGAAAAAGGAGTATTGTGCTAAGCCAATTAGAGGGAAAAATAGTTCAAGAAAAAAAAAAAGCTTTCATGACACCTCAGAGCCATGAAGTATTTTCACAAATACTTGATACAGTCCTACCACTTTTTAATGGCAAGTACATTTTATTCCATTTCAACTATAAGACCTAACTTTATGTTAGAATTTTTAAAAAACTGATGTACATCTTTTACATAAGCCAAATAAAACTGACTGCTTTCATTTAAACAATACCAACTACCTCTCATCTACAGCATTTTCTATCAATAGAAAATATACAAATGTAATTTTGTTGCCTTTGTGCAACTCTATCCTAAATAGTTTCAAATATTGCTTTAATTCATTTGAAAATTAAACACCAAGTGAATTTTTTTGGGGATTAGGGGATAATAACTGGCACATTATACATAGAGAAAAAGTATTTTAAGATTTTCCAAAATGCATATCAATTAAAAATCATTTAAAAAAACCCTATTTTAAATTTGTATGCACTTATAGTTTAAGTGAAAGAACTCAATCTTAAAAAAATAAAAAAAACAAAAAAAAGCACACGTTTTAGCTTAAGGGACAACACCGCTTTCTTTTCAACTGTCTTTTACTTCAGTCAGTCTGTATTATTATTTTGCTGCTTTACTGTTTTCAAAATTCTTTATTTCATTCATGACTTTAGAAATATGACTGAAGGCTTACTAAAGCTCTTCTGTTACAAATATTACAGAAGCTACATTATAATTACAAAATAAATATATTTAATTATCCAAAAAATGATAGTGGATTATGTCTTGATAGTCACATGTTTTAATTGTAGCCTCTTGATGTAAGGCAGGGGTAGACAATTTTTGGTGGGAGGCCACTCCAAGATTTTGGAAAGTGATCAAGGGCCGCACTTTTCTGTGGAGGAGATGCGGGGTCTAGGGTGGAGGATGGGTGCAGAAGAGCGCATGGGATAAGGGACGGAGGTGCAGGAGACAGCGTGAGATCTGAGGGAGTTAGGATGAAGGAGGGGGGTTGTGATCTGGGTCGGGGATTGGGGTATAGGATCAGGGAAGGAGGATGGGTGCAGGAGAGGATTATGGTCTGGGGAACAGGTGGTGCAGAGGGTTTGGACGGTGACCTGGGGGAGGGAGTTGAAGTGCAGGAAGAGCTGGGGTGCCAGAAGCAGGCTCTGGCTAGGAGGCGCTTACTTAAGTGTCTCCTGGCCAGCAGCCCTGCAGCACCCCCTAGGCTGGCTGGGCTCCCTGCCTGCTGCAGCCCCAGATCACTTTAAACTGCAGGCTGTTCGCTTCATGTGGCTCTCAGCTCTGGGCAGGGGGAGAGGCTTGCACTGCCCGCCCCATCTCTCAGCTCCTATTGGCCGGTTGTTTCCAGCCACTAGGGGCTGAGGATTGGCTAGAGGGTGGGGAGATCACACAAAGCCTCCCCCACCCTGCAGAGCAGAGAGCTGCATGGACTGCGCTTTAAACCGTGGCAGCTGTGTGCCTGAGGGTCCCAGCAGGATGGTCTGCAGGCCAGATCCAGCCCCTGGGACTGATTTTGCCCAGCCCTGATGTAAGGAGTCAGAATTACATATCATAGCGAAGGAAAAAACTGAGAACCTACCCTGACTAAATCTATGACGTATAAAATACACCTGAATGAGCAATTAATTTTGTATTATATATAAAATATTGTTAGTTGCATACTGAGTAATGCCAGATAAGTTAGGAAGGTCATAATTATACATTAATTTCTTATTTAAACTTTGCAAAAAAAAAAACACTCAACCCTTTCTGTGCATGCCACAAGGAAAACTGTTTTATTTCCTCTTCTTTCAGAATAAACACAACAATGTAGGGCTATCACTTCTAAATGTTTTAACAGCCATGAGAATAATAATTTTTTTTTAGGGTATTAATCTGTAACATGGGGAAACTCACAGTAATAGAACACACTAGCTAGATTCTCATCTGAAATGTAGTGGTATAATCTTCCAGCAAAGTGGAGCTATAAAATATTTTTGCCAATGATGTTAACTGATCATGTAAGACTCTGGCTTCATCTAAGTTCAGCCAGTGATGCTTCAGTGTAGGCTGGAACATGCCTCTTGAGAAAAATACGAAATGCTCCGAGCATCTGCAAGGGTTTATGTGCCAGAGAATGCCACTTCATTTTCACTAAGACATTGAATAGGTCTCAGTGTCCAAAATATGATATAAATCAAAGACTGTAAAATTCAAAGCCCATTTTCTGATTTCCTGAGAACATGCTGATAGCATATGCTGTTATGAATGGGACAAACAAAAAAGAGAGCCATTCCGGGACATTCCGCTCATGAAAGTGGGACATTCCGCTCATGATCAAAAGTTAAAGGTTACTTTTGCAGATCTGTAAGAATTGGAATGGACAGAAGAGAACAGAATTCCACATTAATGGCATTCTACTGTGTTTTCTTTCAGCAACATGCTACACCAGTGCTGAAGAGCAAGTGATGCTGGACTTGATGGTGGAAGAGAAAGTCACCAAAAAGTCGATGCTGGATGCAATAAGTAGTGAAAGCCAGCAACCCTGAAAATCTGGATTTCAACATCTGGAAAAGAGCAGGGGAGGCAAATGATAGGGTAGGAGAGGAGGAAACGTATTTTCATGTTAAGATACTGGAATCTGGAGCATTCAACATGTTATACCAATGCTGATTTTTTATTTGCAGATCATATTTTAAAAGGTTTAAAATAAGCAGGTCATGGACCAACCATTATTTCCTTCATGTGATATTGGCATGCACCTATTCCAACAGGGTAATGGACATGTTTTTAAGTCTCAGAGCCATGTTAAATTATGCGTAAGTAAAAACAACGAGAAGTCCTGTGGCACCTTATAGGTTAACAGATTTATTGGAGCATAAGCTTTTGTGGGCAAAGACCCACTTTGTCAGATGCATGTAGTGGAAATTCCAGAGGCAGGTATAAATATATCTGCTTATGCTCCAATAAATATGGTAGTCTATAAGGTGCCACAGAACTTCTCGTTGTTTTTGCAAATTCAGACTAACAGAGTTACCCCTCTGATACTTATGCATAAGTAGTCTATCTCAGGATGGATCTGGAGCAAAACCTACCATTGAAGAACCATCTGGAATAGGTAACCATCTGGATTTGAAGGACTGATCCACTATCCATGGCTTCAGCTGTCACTGGGATCTTCTACCTGATCTGAAAGGAGCCATGGTTCTAGGAGTTATTTAGATCAGTTTTTGTTCCTGGTTTCCAGGGATTAACTAAGATTTTACAATTAAATAACTGTTCCTTTCAACACAAATTAATTCCTGAATTTGAACAGTCCAAAAGTATTCCAAGGACCATTTCCAAATACACTTCAGTTTTCCTACAGAGTCCTTTGACTGGAATAATCCATTTGGCTATTCCAGGGATAATTTATTTCTTGAGTATCTGAATGTATGAGAGGAAACAGTCAGATGAATCTCTGCAGCAACATGTGATGCAGGCAAAGGATTCTGTACATCACTTGTGTTGAGATTGTAAAATTTTGGATTAGGAGGTTAGACTGCAAGACTCCATTCCTCTGGTAGTTGCTGGCTACATCAACCTTGTGCCCCGATTGTGGACAGGTGCATGTAGGATAAAAGGTAATGGCTGTATTTGCTCTTCTCCTTTTCCCACCTTGCTTGACAGCTGAGGCCCACTTTGTGAAAAAGGGACTGCAAGACACTGGACATGTGCCAAAAGCAGAAGGCTTCTGGTCACAAGGAGTATCAGTGTAATCAGTGGGCTTTACTTTCTGTGTTTCCCTGATAGGACCACTGTCTCCTGGCCTGATCATAGGTGTCTTTCCACCCCTGCAATTGAGGCAGAAAGGTCTATCAATCCTGGGCCATGTCAGAAGAAATACAAACTTGGTAAGGAATTTGAACCTGGTTAGTATCAGCCATGCTGGATGAGTGCAGAACATATCATGTAATACTGAGAACCCACATGCTTTTAGTGCCAACAGCAAGTGATCAGGTAGCTACATAAAAAAAAAGTATCAAAGGCATTTCTAGGTCTACAAGGATTATTTTCTCTTATAAAGCAGGTTATCAGAAGACCCTTTCCTCTAGACCGACACACAAAAAACAAAAGATTAGAGAATAGATCTTCATACAATGAGTACACAATGTAAGCAAATGTTTGAGTGATCTGATTTTTCTGCAGGTTCGGAGGAACAAGTATCTGGTTGAGTATAGAAGATCAAAGATACCCTTGCCAGAATTTATACCTTTGAGTCTAAAGATTGTAGGTCTATCAAACCTGATGTTTAAACCAATACACCATAAATCTCCAAGCAATATATAGAATTGGCTTAGAATCCTGCAAAATCTTAGCATTAGATAAATTTAACCTACAGATGCACATTTTACTTTTCTGGTGCTTGCATAAACATGGGGAAAATCCTCCCATTACCAAGAGGGCTGTGTAAGGTTCCAAATGCAGCACTACCGGTAGCTTTACAAATTGAAAACAAGAGAAAAGAGAAGGCAGGCAAGGGACTACCATTAAGTAGTCGTCTATGACAATGCTCTCTGAACAGCTCAAGAGTTTGAGAGGATGGAACAGGAACTTAGCAGAACTATAGTGGCCAGAATATCATGCACACAGGAGGCTCCAGGTGAGCACTCACTGTTACAGTACATTATCTGGAGCAAGTGAATAGCATGAAGTCATACTTAGGAAGGGGTGACAATTCTATTTCTTCTTATGTTTTCATAGGTGCTAGGGCTGTCAATTGGCCTGCATTAATGCCTGTGATTAACACAGGTCAGGATGTTAATCCTTTTAACGCATTAATCACAGGCGTTAATGCTGGGCTGCCCCTTTGAAGTGCCACTCCAGTGCAAGCGGAGTCCCTTTGAAGTGCGGGTCTGGCGCTTCAAAGGGGCTTTGCAATGCAGAGCCGGGGATCATCTGGAGTCCCCTGTTGCAAAGCACCTTTGATGCTCCAGCTGATCCCCGGCTCTGCTTGTGCTGCCCCATTGAAGTGTCGTTTTGGCACTTCAAAGGGGAAGCACAAGTGGAGCCAGGAATCAGATGGGGGGCTCCAGTTGATCCTCGGCTCCACGTTGGAAAGCCCCTTTGAAGCACCAAAGCAGCACTTCAAAGGGGCTTTGCAATGCAGAGGCGGGGATCAGCTGGAATCCCCAGCTGATCCCAGGCTCCTAATGCGCTGCCCCTTTGAGCCACCACTGCAGCACTTCAAAGCAGCAGCGCTGCATGGAGCCCGGGGTCAGCTGGAGTCCACAGCTGCCCCCAGGCTCTGCCTTGCACTGCCCCTTGGAAACACCACCGCAGCACTTCCAAGGGACAGCACTGTATGGAGCCTGGGGTCAGCTGGGGTGTCCAGCTGACCCCAGGCTTCCACAGTGCTGTCCCTTGGAAATGCCAGGGCGGCCTTTCCAAGGACCAGCGCTGCACAGATGCAGGGTCAGATGTGGATGCCAGCTGATCCCAGGTTCCTGCGGTGCTGCCTCATTGAAACACTGCCGCTGCGTTTCAAAGGGGCAGCTACACTGAGCCTGGGGTCAGCTGAGGACTCCAGCTGATCCCCGGCTGCTGCAGCGACTCCCCTTTGAAATGCAGCGGCAGTGTTTCAAAGCGCACGCGAGTAATTGTGATTAATTTTTTTTTAATCGCTTGACAGTCCTAATAGGTACCCCTACAGAATGCCCGGTAACAGTGCTTTGTGCTGGAGTCTAGGACTTAGGATATAACTAATTCTATTTAAAAATTGGAATTTAGACTGAGTTGTTCTACACATTATGGCATATGAGAGAGAGAGAGACTTCCAAAGAATAGCTACATACTGGATATAAACGTGGTCAGAGTTCTGATCATTAATGGTCTCAAACTCTGGTGCACTAATATTAGAAACCTTGCATTAGCACACTATAAAACAATAGTATATTTCCCATCAGGTACGGTGCAAAATTTAAGGAGGTGGATTCATCTTATCTTTTTCATAAGGTGAACTGTAAACAGCATAATCTAACAAAGTTATTATAGAATATTTTGCTATACAAATTCAATAAGCTCTATTAATGATTCCAGTTTCTTTCATAATCCAGGAAAAAGTTTGTCTCTTCCTTTTTGTTCTAATTCAAATATCTAGATTTTTTTCAACCTTTAACAGTTCTTGTATTCATTTAGAGTCTCAAATAGCAGTAGAAAATCCTAAGATTCGTGGATTATTATATTTTTCTTGTACAAAGAAAATGTTTTCCCCTCCCTTCCGTAATCAAAGGAATTAGATACTTTACAATGTCCACAGTAGGTAATATCAAGGTTCCAGAAAACACTTTTATCCACAGACCCTGGGTAGCCTATTTGTGAAATACATAGAGTTTAATATATTAATGTTGCATTCAATTTCATTTTATGACAGAAAGGTCAGTTTAAAAAAAATAAATGATTATTAGGGACTCTTCTGCTTTAGATCCATGACAGCAAAACACTGGCTACATGTTTAGGTGATTACTGTATCTCTGCAGTTCAGTATCTGCAGGGTGTCTGAATGCTACTCTAACTACTTAAAGCCAGTAAAGAGATTACAGCTCACACTAACTGGATTTTCACAGCTCCATATCATTCAGTTTGGATTCCTCATACACAGATTAAAAGGGTCCAGTCAAACAATAGTCAGCTGCTTTTAAAACCTAAGGTGCCTTGGTAAAAAAAAAATATGTTCTTTTGAGCAAAAAGGCCTCCCTGTCTTTAAGGAATTATTCAAATAAAAAAAAACAAGATAATGAAAATTGTATAATTATAAAAGGACAACTCTGGTGGCTGGCAGTTATGATGGCTGTGCAGTTCTGAAAATTTTAAACAGCTTAAAATAATGTGTCCCTTTGAAGATACTGCCTTCGAATGGATTCCAAAATCTACTTCTGTAAACATGGAGAAGAAATATCATTTCTTCAGGAAAGTCTGTGAATTTAGCAAGAAAGTACTTTAAAAATGCTTAGAAATCAGAAGATCAATAAGCCAAAGCACAGAAGTGGACCACAGAACCTGCATCTTTGTACTGTCATTGCTACAAACAGAAATCCCCCGCCCCTTTGTGGAGGGTCAATAAGAATGTTCTGAGTTGATATGGATACTCTTTTGGACCATTCTTTATTTATTTGTACGATATAATTTTTAATGTATAGGTTAAGTGTCCAGAGCATCTGGTTAGCCACCATAAGTGTATTTTGAAAATTTGAAGATTTTTTTTTTTAAATCAAGTTTTTTACATATCCAAAAATGTGTATAAAAATTCCACATGCTGAACTGCTCATTTCTTTTTTCAGTGTTCATAAACTAGATAGTACTAGTTGGAAATAATGAACAAATATATCAGTTTCATAAGTTGGTAATCTACTTTCATTTACTCTATTTTCCATGCAACTTTCTTCATTTGATAATGGAATGTATCAAGCAGAACTCTACTGACACCAAGTTAATACATGAGGACTCAAATAATGAATAAAAACAGGAGATTTTTCATCAATTGAACTACCAGTGGCTTTGTAACTGTGTTATCATGGTAGGGCAATACACATTTCAAAGCCTATTATTATGTGGTGACAGCACACATTTTCATGTCATCTATTATAGCATAGCAGGGGCACACTATAAACAATCCATATGAACAAAGCGCTATTAGCAAGTGAACTCTAAGTGCCACTGTTCATACTCATTAGGAAAAAAACAATGTTACAGATTTATTTCAGTCATCTCTCTCACTAGATTCTCTTTACATGCTTTAAAGACTTGTTACTACATGGACACTGCCCACTGTCTCCACCTAGTGTTATAGTTCAAGATCATAAACACATACAGCAAACTTTCTTTCTTCAACAGCTTGGATTGAGTTTTAAAAGTTCCACAAGAAACTGAATTAGAATAAGGAGGAACAAAAATGCTATGCAATTATTATTACTCTTATACTTTAATTCCACAAGCCCAACTGGTCTTCTCAAGACTGGACCAACCATATAGTGCAGGGGTGGGGAACCTCAGGCCCGGGTGCTGTCTGTGTGTGTTACTTACAGTATGTATATCTAGAAGCTTAAAGTTTTTGTAAATAGGTATTGTGAGTGAAGAATCTGCCTTCGTTTTTAACAGTTTTAAAACAGTCCAAGATAGACAAGACACCAAGGAAGTGATTTAGCAAGGCTGTACTGTTCCACATATATTGTATTTGGCATATGCAATTCTCTCAAGCCAAGTCAAACGGCAGTTCAAGGTATGAAGAAGTTGAGTCATTCTGCAGTCCTCAACAATGTGTGTCAAAATCTATGTCTGGTATGAAACTAGTTCAGAAAGCTTCATTGCCTTTGCAATAAATCAAACCCAGTATGATGTTGAGTGGGATCCAGGACAAGATCATTATTTGTCATTTTCTCTGTGGACCATGAAGCTCACCAGGCAGTCTCTGCCATAAATCCCTTACTCTGTAAACCATCTGCAATGGGCATCATGAGAGCAGATGATCATGTGGTGTATTACACAAGTCTTAAACTAATGGTATACGTAGCAATATCATGCAGTTGCATCATGAGTCTTGCTACACATTCCTCTTTGGGAATGCTGAGCAGAACAATATTGTACTTTTCTTAGGTAACAAATCTGGGACCTATATGACAATTACTTGTCCAGTGCAGATCAATTCCACCTGCACAGGGCTTCCATCAGTCCCTGCCTCTGTTAACTTGGTCCCCGCTGAGGCCCCAATGACCTCACTCATCTGAGGGATTAAGGATGTGTTACCTACCAGCTTAGTGTTCTTTGGGAGCCAGGGTATGATGCTCATGGAGGACATACACACCCACCACTTGGGCCTCTGGAAACAAAGGGGTGGTCACCTGTCAGCCCTGTTTTCTTGGGGGACCTGGTCATGATACTCATGGAGAACACACACACGCCCTTCTGCTTGAACCAAAGACAAAAGCACTGAAAAGGCAGGGGAATACACAACTAAATCCCTCCGGACAAGGTAACAGAATTAAGGAAACAACCCTATCCTCATCCACATGAAGGACAGAGTAGACAGACATCTACATTTGCATACAGAATAGAGAACAGCACTTCCAAAGCAAGAATTGCACTGAATTATGGGATACCAAAAGCAGAAACGCACCGGGAAATCTCTGCTCCAGATGCTAATGAACTCAGGCCTGCTCTCACCCAAATCATTAATGATCAGACCAACTGTAGTAATAGATCCTCTATTGATATCCAATACAATGAAACTGTCTAGTTGCATTATGAACTCTCTCAAGGAACACCAGCCATAGCCAGGAATGATCAATTTCTATTGTCTAACTCCACGTTTCTCAAACTGTGGGTCCCACCCCACCAAGGGGTCCTGAGCAACGTGGGGGGGGGGGGTCGCAGTATCACAAAGTTTGAGAACCCCTGGTCTAACCTAAACAAAACTTTAGAATACTCCCTTGAACCATCTATTTACCAATAAAGAAATCCAATGTTCCCCTTGAACCATTATGTCCCTTGTGACAGACTGTTGCTTAAGCCAGAGTTCTGCCACTACAGCCTGGCTGAAAAGGGCAATGGTAGCCAGCTAAGCAAGCCCATGCCTGAAGGGCTAATGGAAGCAGCTGTGGGCCTCATTAGCCAGAGGGCTATATAAGGCAGCCAGAGAGGAGTGTGTGCATGCCCCTGCCAGAAGGAGAAGGTAGCAGAGTTTGCTGCTGGAAAAACCTACACTGTAAATAGGTGGTAGGAAGTTGGCACGAGAAATAAAAAGACACGGGTGATTACACAAGAGAGAGGTCCCGTGGTGATTTGTGTCTGAAGAAGGGGTCTCAGGGCAAGAGGCCTGGGCAAAGACCTTGCCACACCTTACAAAAACTCCTACCTTTGCCCAAGAAAAGTGTTCTGATGCCTGGATCTAAAGTCTGCATCAGTTTCCTTGGGACTTCATCTTCTCCTGACAGATTGTGCTGGGAGCTCTGCTCTGCCTGTCTCCAATACGCTGAACCCCCAGCTACCATCACCATCTGAGAATCCTGATCAGTTCAAGCTTCACAGAGTGGTGAGATCTCTCTCTCTCACTCCTCTCCCTCCCCTACCTCTTTCTAGGTATAGCCTCCTGACCCTGGCCTTATGTCCCACCACTTATGGTATGCCAACCCCAACATTTGTAATCAGGTTCAAGTTAGATTTAATATTGTAACTGTTTTGTTTGTCTCCCGTTGTACGGTTACTACGTAGAAATAAATAACTTTCATTGCTTAGCTGGATGCTCTTCTCTCTTTCCTCTCTCTCATTTGATCTCCCTCCAGGATGCTTTGACTTTCCCATTCAGGGTGCGTCTACCCTGCGGCGCTAGCTCAAAACGAGCTACACAATTTGAGCTATGCAAATTGCATAGCTATTTCGAAATAGTCTATTTCAAAATTTGGTGCTGTCTACACAGTGCCAAATTTCATAATAGACCACTCTTCCAACAAGTCCCTTAATCCTCATGAAATGAGGTTTACTGGAAGCAATAAAGTAGAAAAATAATAATTGGTCAAGATTTTAAAGAGTTACGTAACACTGACAGATCCCAATGATCAGTGGCCAGGTTCAAGCCTTGAACATGGGGGACACATGAAATCCATGACAGCTCTTTAGTATCATCACCACCTCAGCTCTGCAATTGTCTATAGATCTAACTAGTTGATGTCAATTATCTTGTTTTTGATTAACTTCCCAACATAATTAAATCACAACATAGAGTTAGGACAAGGTGTACAGCAGTGGTCACCAACCGGTAGATTTGAATCTAATGGTAAATCTTGGAGCCTCTGACAGGTGATCCTGACTAGTTTTGCCAAGAGGCTGTCAAGTGCCAGCACTTCAGATGCCCCTTCCCCACACTGCTGCTCATCTCCTGCCCTTTGCCTTGGAGCTGCCCCTCCCGCTGGGGAGCTTCCTGCTTTCTGTGCAAGGCAGGGGAGAGAGAGGATAGGTGCTGATGTCCAGGTTCCCCCTCCAATTCTGTATCCTTTCTCCACAGAGCAGAGAGGGGGCAGAGCAGGACGCGGGATGGAGTTTGCTGGCTGCTTTAGGGAGTGGTTCAGGCACAGGGAAGGAGTGAGCCCACCTTAGCCCCACTGCACCACCACCCAGAAGCCACCAGCAGTGCCCAGCTGGAGCCCACATCCCAAACTCCTACCCCAGTCACGAATCCCCCTTCTGCCTTCCAAGCCTCTGCCCTAGCCCCAAGTACCCCTGCATCCAAATGCCATCCCAGAGCCTGCACCTAGAACCCCCTCCGGCACCCCAACTGCCTGCCTCAAGAGCAGCTCAGAGCCCATCTTACACTTCAGATCCCTTAATCCAAGACCAGATTCTGCACCCCAACCCTCTGCCCCAGCCTGAAAAAAGTAAGTGAGGATGGGCAAGAGAGGGAGGATGGAGTGAGCAGGGGCAGGGCCTTGGAGAAGGGGGCAAGGGTATTTATATTTGAGGTAGATCTTGGATTGCACTTAAATTCAAAAAGTGATCTCATGCTCAAAAAGGTTGGAGACCACCGGTGGATAGGATTTGGGGAACAGGCAAGAAATGTGGGCATGAACACAGCTCCTTGCATGGAGGACCATGATGCAAGGAAAGAGAAATAGGGCCCACCAAACCCCTGCTACTGGGGGACAATGAGAGATCACACAGAGCCTTACCCCTGAAGAAAATGCATATAACAGGATATAGCATAAATGTCTGGAATTCCTCTAATGGTAGTGGTTTAACATTTTTATTGTGTAAACAATATGTAATATTTAGAGACCTGTCATATTGTGCAGATACTATGTACTTCATTGAATGACTTTGTCACCAGGCTATGAGATCGAGCAACTATTCCCAGTTTTCTTCCTATATTATTGTGGCTTTAGGGAAGCTATACTAATCATGCATTTGAATGTGGAGAACACTTTTGCAAATGTTGCCTTTATCTCCACAGCATCGCCAGCTATATGATGGGGAAGAACTTTGAAGAGATTTGAGATCTGAACAAAGAGCATGGATGTTATTTTAATATTCCATGACACAGTGCACCAAAGGCAGGGGGCTGCTCTAGCTGGGGCAGGCAGAGCCCGCCACACCATGCTGTGGGCAAGGACTACTCCAGCAGGCCAGGCTGAGCCCACTGCACCGCAGGCAGGGGATGCTCTGCCAGGGACTGGTTAACCAGTTACCCCAGTCAGCATGCCAGTAAGGAAATGCTTACCAGATAACTGGTTAACTCTTTACATTCCTGATATCCACAGCCCATTGGTTGGTAGTGATAAAAGACAAAACGTGCTTAAAGTGAGCTAGCAGATTTCCAATGGGGAGGTTATTTATTTATGGAGTAAGATGCAAGACATCCCTAGAGTATTCCATCAAAATAAGTGCATCCGGGACTGAGAAGATTAGAAAGTTTATTGACAATGCCATGGTTGTCTTCTCCTGTGTAAGTGCTCTTATTTCCTGGGTAGTTCTGGAGACTTCATTGGTAAGAGTGTAGGGTTGCCAGGTGTCTGGTATTGACCTGGACAGTCCGGTATTTTCACCTCCTGTCCGGTAAAAAAAAATTCAGAAAATACCGGACACCTAAAATGTCCACTATTTTCTGATTTATTTCCGGCCAGGAGGCGAAAATCACGGGTGCTTACCAGGTTCCGCAGGGGAGCTGTCTGGCCTGGAGCAGGGAGACAAGATGGCGGGAGGCCGCTGGCAGCCTGTCAGGGCCAAAAAGCTTCAAAAGCATTTCTTAAAGGAGCCATGCTAGGTTTTTTATTATTTATTATTATAATTATTATTGTTTGCTTAACTCTCGGGGTCCTTTCTCCCCCCCCCCCCCAACAACTTTGGTCTCCCCTCCCCCCCGCTCTCCCCCCCCCCAGCAGATTTTTTTCCCCAGTGGGAGGTTTTTTTGGGGGGGGGGGGGGAGTTCGGTATTTTTGGTTAAACGATCTGGCAACCCTATAGGAGTGCAGCTAAGTCTCAGTGAGGAATACTGGTTTTTACTGGTTTCCTCTTCAGAGCTGGTGTATAGGCTATGAATGGCCTCAACAGTTTTAGATGCGAACAATTCAGCTTCTTAAAAAGGCAAGTCCTCCACTATCAGTTGAACATCTCAGAAAAAAACCTAAACCCTGAAGTCACGATGCCTGACACATGACAATTACCATTATAACTGACCTTGTAGTCATATCTGCTTCATTTGGCACTGCTTGGATGCTTGTTCTGACTATGAACTGGCCCTAACTATCAACACAGAATACTGTACTTACTTACAAGCAGTGTTCCCTCTAAATCAGGGGTCTCCAAACTACGGCCTGGGGGCCGGATGCGGCCCGCGAGGCCCTCTCATCCGGCCCGTGGAGATCTTTTTGGATTCAAAGGCAGAAGAAGTGAGATTGTTTCAAAACCCATTTGAAGCAGATGTGGCCAGTTGCCCAGATGAACTGCAGCTGGAAGTCATTGAGTTGCAAGCAAATGACCTCCTTAGGGACAAGTTCAAAATAGGACTGGTGGGTTTTTACCAGTTTTTGCCCAAGGAAGACTTTCCTAATGTCAAAACTTTTGCATCAAGGTACCTTTCAATCTTTGGAACAACATACCTGTGTGAACAAACATTTTCAAGAATGAAATACGTGAAGAACAATTTGAGAACAAACTTGTCCGATGATAATCTCAGGTCACTGCTGATGTTAGGGACAACAAATCTAAAGCCAGAAATGTCTGCTATTTTGGCATCCAGGAAACAATTTCACCATTCACACTAATACAGGTGTTCATGTGTAGTGTATGAATGTGTTATTAAATAATAACTGAATAAAATAATATTAAATAAATAATTAAAAACAACATCCATGTTTTGATTGTTTTTTATTTGGACCTCAAGTGTGTAGTCGGCCCCCAAACTGCTGTTTGATAGTTAATGCGGCCCTCGGGCTGAAAAGTTTGGAGACCCCTGCTCTAAACTATGTGGCAGCTCAGCTTCACAGGTGATTAATCAGCCCCACCCAGTCAGAGGCTCAGGGCTCTTCCAGGGAGCTGACTGACTGGGTGGGGCTGATTTATCACCTATGAAGCTGAGCTGCCCTGCAGTTTAAAGGGAACACTGATCACAAGTGTCATTGGGAAGGCTATCTGCAAAAACCAGCAGTCTCTCATGTATGCAGAAGTCATATCTGGCTAACATAAGATTGCTGAGGAATAGGCTTTGCACACAAATCTGGTCTTTGGCTCTTTTTCAATGTTTTGCCTTTTTATTTGTCACAGTGACTATAAAGAAAATGGGGTAGAGGCTCTGTAAAAGAATTCTGCACCATTAGGAGGCACTGGATATTTTTAATGTGCTCTGTGGGATATAGGTAGAACTAAAGCAGGTTTTTACCACAAGGCTCTGGCTAGATTTATGATGGCATTGTTAACTGGGAGAGTCATTTTCCCTACTGAAGAGGCTTTAAGCATGTCTACCAATTTGTGTGTCTGTTTTTGCAACTCCTCAAAGGGGGTTTGGAGGATTTCGGCCATTCTCTTTTATAGGTCTCTGAAACTCTTATAATTGTCCATTTGTGGAGCCATGAGTGGCACTACAGGTCATCAAGAGACAAGCAGGAAAGGGATACTAGCGCCAGGAGATAGTCTTGTGTTGCTGGCTCTTCTTCCTCTGCTTATTGTCATGTAGGTACTAGAAGGGGTTTTGGGGGCCCCAGAATATGCAATGTGGTGGAGCAAGCAGCCTTCTGATGATGCAGTTGCTCCTGCAGCTGAAGTTACTCTGAGCCAACAACGGTCCCTCATCAAACCCACCAATGTTCATGTGGCCAACAGCCTCACACTAGAGAAATAATAGCCCAGATTATGTGTGTCCCAATATCTTCCGAGTGAGGAGAGGTTAGATCCTCTGTATAATGTGGAGGGTTATAATAGCAGTTTGAATGAGTAAATATGTTGATAGGGTGGATTTTCTTCACTTTTAACTCTGAAGATGAATCCGAGGAAACTGCATAGCTCAGATTGCATGGGCAATGACATGTCCCGGGACCAATAGCTTGGTTCCTGTGTTGAAAAAGAGTCAGTGTCAGAATCACTGGAGTAGACTGTGCCAGAGTCAGTACCATACTCATTCCTGAACTTCTGGTTTTCAATCCTCGGTACTCCAAAGCCATGTAGTTGAACCCAGCTCAAGACTGAACTTCAGCAGGAACCACTCCAGACAGTATGACACATACTTAAGTGCAACCTCAGGGCAGACAACCAAGGAGCAGGGTAGAGACTCCAAACTGATCATATGTTCTACAATTAGATTTTGCCTATCCAGTAACTACTCCTAAAGCATTATAACAGTCTTACCATAGAGTCAGACGATTTACATGGGCAAATCTAGTCAGGTTGGACTTACTGACAGATGGTTGCAATAACCAAAGATCACAAAATATTCAGGTTGCTCCCAGTCCCAAGAGACCAAACACTTAAAGCAGATCAGTCTGTACCTTAAATGACAAAACCAAAGACTTTGCCTATAGTCAAACATAGAACAAACTAAGGATTTATTAAGGAGAAGGAGGAGAAAATGAGAGTTATTGCAAGGGTGAAGCAGGCAAAACATATGTACACAAATGAGTTACAATCTTTGGTTCAAAAGGTGACAAAGTTGTAGCAAGTTTTCAGCTCTGAATGTCTTTTAGGGCTAACCCAGACTGACCCTGGGGATCTCTATTTCTCCTTTAGCCTTATGAGAGTCCAAAGGGCAAAAGAGGACAAAGTAGTTGACAGGAAAATTTATTTCCTTCTTACAGAATTCAAGCTACTGGGATGAGCCCTTTTGCACATAGCCTCCTTATAGTCATAAGGGGACAATTAACACTGAGTTTTGATGGGCAGGAGATGATCTCTCTTGATTGAATTCACAATTTTAGAACTGCTTATTTTTTTTACATTTATAAAGCAACAGCTTAAATATTACCTTATAATATCTTTAGCATATGTAGTAAGTGACCAACACATGCAACAACTCATAAGCATTTCATAAATTCTAAACCTTAAACACAAGTCCAATAATAATCCCAACAATACTAACATACAGAGGAAACAGATTGGTTTCCAGCAATTAATTTGTAAGTGCTTGGCTGAGGCCTAAAGCCTAGGCAAGAGTTGCCACCTGATCTTCTAGCATCACAGAATGATTCTCCTGGACAGAGAGACATCAAGTGTGTGTCTGAAACTTACTGTAGATAACTCACTTACAAGAGACAGTTTTTAAATACAAGTAAACTGGATGACACTGAACCAAACAGGCATATTCTAATGACTAATGGTTGCAAAAAGCAACCAAACAATTAAAATGACTAAAACTACTAAGTCACCAACACTAAAACTATTAGCTACAGCTGTAAGGAAAGGCTATGGTCACTCAGACTCCATCTCAAAGCTGTGAGGTTGTGAGAAGAACTTAATGACAGTGGATACATCTTGCCTTTGTATGACCCTGTAGCAGAGCACGACTGAAGAGCTCATGTCCATTCTACACATACTGCTTGCCAAAATAACACAGATCTTTCAGCACGAGGCACATGTGCTCCGCCAGAGAATGCACATAAGGATAATCACACAGAGATGGAGCCTTGGATGTGAAGAACCTCTTTTAGTGAGCAAGGAAATATTTGTTCCAGAAACTGGGGTTGTGCCAACCTACCAGTTTATTTTTAAAACTACTGGAGGCTCTTCGCTTTCCAAAAACATTAATGAGAAAGTAACAAAAGGGACTCAAGTTTAATGGTCCTTAAGAATGGCACTACTGTCATCAGTACAACATACCATGCAGAAACTATGATTTCAGTGCTCATCAGTAATGAGATTAATATCTTCGGTATATTATGTGCTAAGATGTTTGCACAGAAAAATGGATTCAAGAGAAACAGTAAGAGCAACATCAGCACTCTAAACCAGAAAAATATTTAAATCATTTAAGTATATGTATTTTTTAAAAATGTGGATAGCTAAGAAAAACTGATCATCTTCCAAAAGGATTCCCAATTAGTTAATGAAGAAAAAAATGAGGGAGTACCTAAATATTGCCACTTAATTTCTTGACATTTTTCTTTGGATTGAAGACCTTGCTTTGACTGAAGACCTTTAGGGTACATCTATACCAGCAGTGGGCAATAATTTTTGATGCGGGGGCATTCAAAATTTTGGAAAGTGATTGAGGACCCCACTCTTCCATGGTATTAATGAAGATGCTGTGAGGTCTGGGGTGGAGGTTGGGTGCAGAAGGGAGTTTGAAGTAAGGGACTAGGGAGCAGGAGGGAGAATGGAGTCTGGGGGGGAGTTTGGGTGAAGGAGGCAGTTGTGACCTAAGGCAGGGAACTAGGGTGCAGGGTTTTGGGATGTGATCAAGTGTAGGAAGGGATTGTGATCTTGGGCAGGAGATTGGGGCACCAGATCTGGGAGGGGTTATGGGTACATCAGGAATGTGGGGCAGAGGGTTGGGGAACGGAGGGGCTGGAGTGCCAGAGGCAAGTTCTGGCCAGGAGACTTACCAGCCAGCAGCAAAACCAGCCAGCCTGCCTGCTTGCCTGCCGAGCTAAAAGGTTGCAGAGCTTACAATGCTTCTGCATGTCACGTTATTGGATTTTAAAGTAAGCAGACAGATCACTGTTGCACCCATGGGTGGTGTTTGTCCTAAATTCTGTACAAAGTGGGCCATGAGGTGTCCAATGAAAGCTTATGCTCTACTGGTTCTATGTATGCTACTCATGTACTTGTATGATTTTTGTATATGAAGTTATGAATATGGGCTTTGTTATTGGATTGTAAATGTTCTCTGTCTGGGAGGGAGCAATGGGCCTGGACTGCCTATTGTGAGGAAGGATTGTTCAGTGAATAGCTGTGCTAATTAGCACTGCTCCATGAACAATGGCTCTCAGTGGCCAATATACATCTGAGGAATGGGTCTGGAAGCATGATGACTACTGGCACATGAAACAGAGATAGGTTACTTGATCATGTGACCAGCTCCAGTTTGGGAGACACCAGGAACATAAAAATCCCATAAGGCCATCTCCAACTTGTCTTCAGTCTTGCTACTGATCCCAGATGCATCCTTGCTAGGGACAGAGAACTGGGAAGAACTGCTGACCCATCTTAATACAGGATGTATACCGAAGACTTTTAAGCTAGCAGTTTGTAGCATCTCTACTAAGAGCATCAAGAACTTGGTGACTGACGTATGTAATGTATTCTCCTTAATCATACTCTCAACCTTTTCTTTCTTTTATTAATAAACTTTTAGATTTTAGATATTAAAGGATAATCCCCGAGTTCTCTTGTGGGTAAGATCTAAATTGTAAATTGGCCTGGGACTGTGGCTGGTTCTTTGGGACCAATAGGATGTGTTAGTAGTTGGTGAGATTGGATTTTATAACCTCTCACCTGTGTGTAAGGTCCGGGCAGATTGTGGCACAGGGAAAGCTGGAGTGTCTGAGCAGTTTTGCTTCTGAGGCTTCCTGCTGGCCAGATTGGCAGCTGAAGTGCTCTGTGTGACTAATTTGTGGCCTACCTGGGAAAGGTCTCCAGTCAAGGGCTGTAAGTAATGGTTTTGAGCAACTCACCCTGAGCTGATGACCTCAGTGGTGCCCACACCCAGCCCGGTCTGTCATATTGCCTGCTTGGCCATGTGCTTGAGTGAATAATTAAGCAGGAGGGTTGTGCTTTCTGTCCAGAAACCGGACAATGGGATTGTCCTGGGGGCAGGAGCAGCATCTGAATCTTTTCCGCTCCCCTCTAGACTCAAAGAGAAAGCACCCTGCAGCAACATTTCTGAGCAGCATATGGGGCAAACAGGGGAGCCTGCATGGGGCTCCCTTCTGCCTCTGCAGGCCGGATCCGATAGCTTGGCAGGCCACATATGGCCTGCAGGCTGTATTTTACCCAGGCCTGATCTATACAAACTATTACAGAGGCATCACTGCAGCTGCACTACTCTACTGCTTCTGTGAGGACCATATCTGGAAGGGCCTTTTTTTAACCAACATAGTTATTTCATCTCTCAAGAGATGGTAGTTAGGCTGGTAAGAGAACTCTCCCGTTGCCCTAATGATGTCAACACAAGGAGTTAGGTTTGTATAACTCTCTCTCAGGGGGAATAGATTTTTCAGACCACTGAGTAACAGTTATAACAAGCTAATTTCCTAGTGTAGACCTGGCCTTCATGTCAATTGACATGCAACAACTTTTAAAAATGGCCTGTGAAAACAAAACAATTAAAATGAAATTGCAATAATATACCTCCATTCTCAAAAAGTTAGCAAACTAATACACTGTTTGCCAAAAGACCAATTTTTCAGAATATTGTTGTTACTATAACAAAAAAGGCAAATGTTTAATTTTGAAACCAATCTTTACATATTCCCTGGTATTCCTTCCACAAAGCTTGCTTAAAAATATAAAGAAAATCCCATATATATCCTTTGATGGAGGGTGAGAGAGAAACAAAGGAAGAAAAAAATCTAGTTTATCTAAAATTCTAGTGGGACCTTTAGAGCCACCTGGTCTTTTAAGTAAACATAGAACAGATCCAACTACTAATCAGTCTATTTATTCATGATATCTGTTAAAAGAGATTGTGCATCAATTGTTATTTACATAATCTTTTCTTTTCTAAGGGGCTCAATACAGCCAGAGATGCACTTGGCAGGGAGGAAGTGGGGGAAGAGACCCATGTGGTAGCATGTGGAGGCACAGTTTGAAAAAGGCAGAAGTAAGCATACCGGCCTCCAGGAGTTTTTGGGGGAGGAAGAAGGAAGATCAAATAGTCCCTTGTTGCTCCAATTCCAAAAGCGCAGCATACTTTTCCCCCTATGGACAAAAGGGACCCAGAGGATTATGGGGGCCTGGCAAAGTGGCAGCAGGGGTCACTTCCTTCTTCCACCCACCCCCAATTCACTATGCAGGAGGCGGCAGCCAGAGTGACCCCTCAGCAGCGGAAAGCAGACCACTGAGTAACAGTTACAATGAGCTAATTTGATAACTGAGGTAAAGTGGCCCAAGAAGGTAGTTCAGGCTGCTAGGCCAGTCTGGTTCCCATCCCCCATGTGGTGGGTGGGTGAGTGAGTGAGTGAGTGAGTGAGTGAGTGAGTGAGTGAGAGAGAGAGAGAGAGAGTGTGTGTGTGTGTGTGTGTGTGTGTGTGTGTGTGGAGGGGTGGGCGTGAACTCTGCTGCTGCTGCGACTTGCCCCCGTAATCCTCTGAGCTGCGCTGCTAGAGAGAAGAGGTAAGAAGGCAGGGACAGTGCAGGGGGAGGGCTTGGGGAAGGGTTGGAGGAGGGCAGAACCTGCGGCAGGAGGGGAAGTTGCCCGAGACCCCACACCTGGAGCTCTGGGAGGGGGTTGCCCCAAGCCCCGTACCCCCCTCAGGATGCTCCTGGGGAGAGGTCTTGGGCTTTACCCTTAACCCATTCATTTATGCCACCTCTAAAGATAACTACATGGTCTTTACTCCTTGGCTACGTCTACACTGGCCCCAAATTCCGGAAAAGGGATGCAAATCAGGTAAGTCAGAATAGGGAAATCCGCGGGGGATTTAAATATCCCCCGTGGATTTAAATAAACATGTCCGCCGCTTTTTTTCCGGCTTGGGGAAAAGCCGGAAAAAAAGTGGCGGACATGTTTATTTAAATCCACGGGGGATATTTAAATCCCCCGCGGATTTCCCTATTCTGACTTACCTGATTTGCATCCCTTTTCCGGAATTTGGGGCCAGTGTAGACGTAGCCCTTATGTTCAGGGATACACTGTCTGCCGCAGTAGGACAGCCCTCTGGATGACTTGTTGGAGAAAGCAGTCACCGAGCCTTCTCTCCTGCAGTATGCTCACAATGCAGCATCTACAATTAGGCCTTAAATATGATTATTTACAGAATATGGTAAAATATTCTAGTATATGGTATGATTACAAAATTAAGATTGCAGAATACTCTGAGTATAAATTTTCATGAACATTTATTCAAGGGAATTTGTTATGCATGTGCAATGGTCTCTTTTTGAAGTGGACCATCTTGGCCTTAGTTAGAAATACTGAAAGTGATTAAACAATAACATGAATTAACTGCTTGCTAAACCAAACCTATCTGATGTCTCATACCGGTAAACTTCTTTAAATGCACTGGTATTTAAAGAAGTGCATTTTTTCCCCACTCCAAAAAGGTTTTCTTTATTTTCACCATTTTTTTACGCATAAAAAACTCCTCCACTTTCAAACTCAAAAATCGGATATATAATAGCACAGATGAAAACAATTTAAATTATAGCACTTGCAGCAATAAAATATTGTTTTGTTAAATTGACAGCAAATTAATATCTTATTAATAAATAAGCCTTTAATTTTTTTCCTAAAAATTCATGCACTTTATGGGACAAGTATTCTCGACATATTACCAAAATAAATTTAATTTTTAATGGGGAGGTAATTCCTAATTTCTGCAATGTAAAAAAATCTCAGATTTAAAATTTACATTGACGTATGTATTTTTAAAATTACATTACAAATTGAAAGATCAGTATAATATTTCCTAATATAAATATTATTCCATGTTTTGTTTAGATAGTATACTTATATTGTTATGGTAATGCAGTTATCCAATGGCACAGATTAGTAGGAGGCAAAAAATTAGACATGTCATAAACAGAACATGTAACCCATTAAAATAAAATTCCCCAAAATAAATGCTAGTATTAAATATACTTAGTTTGCTTATACCAAAGCAAATAGTGTTTCATACTTTTTCAATGTAACTTCACTGGATAGTGTTAAATGTATGCTTCTTTTCAATCAAACATTTACCCTTCGCCACTGGTGAAAGGCAACAATATCTCTTTACAACATCTAGTCTTTTTCAATAAATTTTGCATGAAAACATGTTACCAAAGCACAAAGTTGCCTGCTGTCACATTGGAAGTATGATAAATGTTTAATGAAAACAACACCACACAGCTTGGTGTCAGACAACAGCTATCACACAGTCCTGCTTTGATCTAAACAGACACTTAAAAGGAGTTCTGAGCATGCTTTGCACCACAGAACTCTGTAACCTATATGCAAATAAAAGAAAATTAGCATAAATGACTTCCTGCTGCATAAGAAGTAAGAGGTAAGGAAAAATTGACAAGTTCCAAGAGTATATGACTGCTATCAAACTCAGAGAAGTGCAACATTTCCAAGCACTCTTAAGCTTATCAATAGGCAATTATTACACAAGTAGTTAACTGAAACCATTTGATCACTTCCAGAATTTAAAATGGAAAAACACTATGTAAACATTTTGGCTAATTACAACTGAAAATTGTTAGCTAATACACGAACAATTGACCAACACTTAAGAAATTATTGAAAAAGATGACAAAAACCAAAGTGAAAAGAAATACTTCAAAAGCAAATTTTTAAACTCAGGATCTTTCAAAGCATTCAGCAAACTCTGGTGCCACCAACCCAGAAACACTTTCATATAGTTTTTCATACAGGCTGCGTCTACACTGGCATGATTTTGTGCAAATACTTTTAATGGAAGAGTTTTCCCGTTAAAAGTATTTGCACAAGAGAGCGTTTATACTGGCATGTGCCTTTGCGCAAAAGATTTGCTTTTGCGCAAAAGCATCCGTGCCAGTGTAGATGCTCTCTTGTGCAAGAAAGCTCCGATGGCCATTTTAGCCATTGGGCTTTCTTGCACAAGAAATTTGTTACCCGTCTACACTGGCCTCTTGCGCAAGAACACTTGCGCAAGAGGACTTATCCCTGAGCAGGAGCATCAGAGTATTTGCTGTAAGGCAGGAGTGGCTATGTTCAAGTAAAATCAAGTGGTTAAATGCAAATGTAAGCTATTTAATGTAAATTCACCTTGTGAATATTTGTACAGTGTATAGGACTGGTGTTGTGTGAAATAATATACTCCTTACGATGTATAAAACCTTAATTATAATGAAGTTCTGCAATATCTCAAAATGGAGTCTGAAACTCCATTTTGAAACCTTAAAAATTTTCTTTAGGCATCCATTTAAAATACACATTCTGTCACGTCCACAGGTAACTGTTAGATTTTGAAAACAGCAAGCAGTTACCTGGCGAGATTTGAATAAACTATGAATATTCATTAGCTGTTCTGCCAGCCAATTAGCTTATAGCACGCATCTTTCAGGAGCCAATCAATTTGAACCAGGCAACACAAGCATTTTTACCAACCAATCATTTTAAAACCTCAAACCCTCATGCATATTCATGAGTGTTGAGTATAAAAGGGCTTTGCTGCGTAGCAGTTGCTGCTGGCCCCGAGGCTTATCCTTGGGTCAGACAGCGTCGGGTCGAGGTTTAGAGAGAGAGAGAGAGAGAGAGAGAGATTCTTCATTAATCTTGTCCTAGGTCGAATGAGTGAGGTCTTAGAGAAACCCTGTATAAGACCGGTTTCTCTCTTAGAAGGGATTGACAGAAAGTCATGCTCCCTCAATTTAGTCTTTTACAGGGATAGGCTGACGGAAGGTTAGGTCAGGTATTTAGTTAGGTAGTGTTTAGTTAGGATAGCTCCCGTCATCGAGTTTGTACATCAGGTTGCGTCGGTCCACGCATGTCGGCCATCGTCATGCCTATTCGTCGGGCTCAGATAGGGTTTTTATTTTTAGATTTAGTTAGAATAGATAGGAAGGAGTCTAGCTTCCATAGTCTGATCCGGCTGCACCGAAGCGCAGAGAAGAGGCAGCGAGGACCAGAGGACTTCGCGGAAGGCGAACCTACCATCTTCGACCTCCATCCGTGCTTTAAGGGATCTCCTGGGCTGTTCCTCTCCCGCGGCTTTAATTAGCCAACGGATTGTAGGTCGCCTAGCATCGAGATCAGCCGACGAGGGACACCTAGCTGTCCTCCCTGAAGGCTTTCAACTAGCCCGAAGGTCGCAGGTCACTAGCACCGCATCAACCGTCTATCGTCGTAGGCACTGTAGGTATAGGGACCTGGAGGGACTTTCCCTCCTGGTCCATTAGTGTAAAAAGGGGACTGCCCCCTCATTTGTTCATTTGAGGTATTGTTGTTAAATTTGTTTATTTTAATAATATAGTCTTGTGGTTTCCAGTTAAATCCAAGTTTCCAGTTTTCATTTGCGCGCCATATAAATCTAAGATTGGCACTCCCGGTGATCAGATACGGGTTTGAGAGTCACTACCTTATATACCATCCCCTGTGGATGAGCCGAGTTATTAGATAACTCTCGGGGAAGTTGTCCTTAAGACATCCTTCCTAATTCTGTCAAAGAGATACCGTAACATTGCGCAAGAAGCACTGATTTTGTACATTACAACGTCAGTGTTCTTGAGCAAATACTCACGGCCAGTGTAGACAGGCGGCAAGATTTTGTGCAAAAGCAGCTGTATTTGCGCAAAATCTTGCCAATGTAGACACAACCACAGTGTTCTATGCTTTAGTGATAGCACAATATTGCTATACATTTTTAGATTTCTAATTCAAGTAGTGTATTCTCTAAAAGTTCAGAAAATTTTATTTTTAAAGGTTTTCATAATTGCAGTATTAAAAATAAAATGCTTATGCTTTTCTCATGTTAAAAATTCTCAGAAGAATTAGTTTTACATAAAGCCAGAATAAACTGTTGACTTAGACATTAGTGGGCAGAGTTTTCATAAATAGGGAGGATTATTTCAGTTTACAAGTAACATTCGTTACCATCAATTTGGAGTCCTGTTATTAATTGGATCATATTTTTGGCCTTTGTCAAAAAGTAATACTGTGACAAACCAAAATGACAAATACCTGGTAATCTTTGCTTTTAGAAAACAATCACCAGCTTTCTGTGAAAGACATTGTTTAACAATTAGCATACCTTTTTTGTATTCAAATTTGATCATATAAGCACACTAAAAGCAGAAAATTTATTAATTAAAATTGGTAAGGAAAGATATACTTTAAGTTATAAGACTTTTATTGTCTAACATTCATTAACATGCACATTTTACAGCAATAACACACATTTAAATTAACAAAAGGAGTGTTATAATCTTACATTTTATTTAAATTAATCAGGACTGCAAAATAATTCATATAGCAAACTTTTACCTCTGAAGGCACCAGCTGTGCTGAAATTTCTGGTCTAAATCCCAGATTTAAGCACATCATAAAAGAAATCCATTAGCAACCAATCTTTTACAGGAGCCGGCAAGATATGATTTGCAGTTGTCAGGTCCACCTTGTGAAGTGTGATAAAAAGTATGCTACATAAGGTCCAGGTAGTATGCCATAGCCAGAGTCAGGAAATCAAGTCTCGTCCATCTCAATGTGGCTAATTTAACTGAAGTTAGAGGCTCTTTATGACAAGTTTCATATGCTACTCTGATAGAGTCCTCAATTTATGTTTTAATAGAACTAGAAATCACATCATGCTAAGGCACATTATATTTAAATTCAGAAAAGTCTGCTTTTTTGCTAAGACTAATCCACAGGAAACAAAAATTGAAAACAGGAAGTTCTGCACTAGCTTCCGACATGAAGACTCCTATTCTGCATTAAGAATGCCTGTGTGTGGCTTGATTTAATCCATTTCCAAAGTGGATTAAGCTACACTACACACTGCATTCTTAATGCAGAATAAGTCTGTCCATATGGGAATTAAGTGCAGAAAAGCTTTTGTGCCCTAAATTCATATTCTAGCATATTCGGCACAAACCTCCAGATTCACTTTTCTTCTATGTGACTGGCGAGGTTTTGATCCAAATAGATATAACTTTACTTCCAAATGGATTGCTCTTCCATATATCTTCCCACATATATTCAAATACAATATGACAAAACTGAGAAACAGCATGAGTTAACTCCTGCAGTCCTGTTTTTGATGAGTCACTAGAAGGGATACGGCCTGTCTCACCACTCCAGTTTCCAAAACTTTAATTTGCAAAACAGGCGCTCTAAAAATATTGTCACTGTATCATCTTTATTCAAGGTGACTTTTCCAATTACAGGATGTTTTATGGTCAATATCCACTACTTTTTTACATCAAAGAGGCTTGATCCATAGAGCTTCAGTTTAACATTCAGTTTGTGGGTGCAGAACACCTCACTACCATAGGAAAGATGGGAAGTGGGGAGTCCAAATTTAGGGCTAGATAACTTTGAAAACCAACAGCTAGACTCTTACAAAAAAACCACACATAAAACAAAACAAAAATCTTTCACTAAAATAATGCCTCATTACCAGCATTCCCTGTGGCCACTCAGGAGAGATTCAAATGCCACCCAGCTGATTAGCAGAGTGTCCACAGCTAGGTTTGTGTGCCTACTTGTGGTGCACAATTGCACATGCTTCGGTGCACATAAAAATGTATTCTGCACATGTATGGAAAAGATTACAGGGAAAATTACTAATTACTGTGGACTAGTGACTGAAGGACTACTGCAAATTACAAATTTTAGTAAAATTAACAAAAAAGATAACACAATACAAACTGTACTTAGTTCCTTATTTTGTCCAGGCTAGTTTTATTTATAACACTTCATAATGTATTAGTAAATATACTGTAGTAAGCTTACTAAAATAATACAGGCTTAATAACAGATCTCACTAGAAAGCTTTTATTAAATCTCAAAAGAGGGGAGACACCCATTTGTATTCTAATTATAAAGTACGAGGATTGGTCTTTGTGTGGCTAAGTGGATTCCAGCGTGCAGTTTATCAAAATAATTGACCAAAACATCATTGCAGCAATGGGCTGAACTACAGAACATTATTTTTATAAACCGAGGTAAATGGCATGAAGTCTGGTCTGAGACTTGATAAAGAAAAAGACCACAAAGCCAAGCAGATATGGATTTACACTGGAAATGAAATGAAGTTACTCAGAAATGAACATGTCATTTATTTTTTTATATTATTCCTGACAAAAAAATATCTAGAAAAGACAGGACATTGATCCACCTATTAATCTTTAGGCTGAGGAATGATAATAAATGGAAAACTATTGAAGACTCATATTACTTTTAACTAGAAGGAAATGATTAGCCACTCATCCACAGACTGCACTGATAGTTTCTTCTGGCTGGTGTGTACTGCCATTATCACTTGACAAAAATTTCTTACCAAATGCTGATAAATTTCTGTCAATTCTGGGAGGGCTAACAAACTTTGTTGCTTATTACAATGCTAGCAGATATACCCGGTATTGCTTGGGTCTTTAATTGAAGTAATTTAAAAAATTAAAAATGTACATGCTTTATTTCAATGATTGTATTTTTTTTAAAAATGAAGGAAAATGAAGGCTGGAATGAGGGTTTAGGGATAAAAAGAGGCAGGGGTTGGGCGGCTTAGGGCAGAGGGTTGGGAAGTGTGGTGGGAGGGGCTCAAGGCAGGGAGAAAGAGGTGGGAGTGCAGAAGTCAAGGCAGGTGGGAGGTGGAGGACTCAGGGCAGGGGGCTCAGAACAAGGATCTGGGAAGTGAGGAGGGGCATACCAGGGCCGCACGTGGTGGTGAGGGTGGTGCTGATCCAGCGGCAGCTCCTTGCAGGGAGTCATGATAGTGCTCCCCAGCCACAGACTTCTCCTAAGAGGCCAGGGCTGCAGTCTCTAAAGGGATGGCTCCTCCTGGGAGAAAGGGATCCAGGTCGTCCTGCTTGTTGGTGCGGGTTGGGGCTCTGCGGGACAACCCTGGCTTCCAGCTGCCTCTCCAGTCTGCAGCCTGCAGGGAGGGCTGCCCCTAGCCTGCTCCTGCCCTCTACTCTGGCCAGACACCCTAACCCCAGCCTGCTCCTGTGCCCTCCCACCCGGCCAGCCATCCTAACCCCACCCTGCTCCTGCACCCTCCCTCCAGCTAGACACCTACCCCAAGAGAGGGGAAGGTTGGCAAGCACAGTGAGAAGGGGCCGCAGCCCCCTAGTAAATTACAATATTCTGAATCCTCTAACCGAATGTGTGTCACATGTCCCTATAACCAAAACTACAACTGAAGCTCAACTGCCCATATTACACTAATAGAGATCAAGCTATAATACTGCCACCCTCATAAATTGGTTTCATATTGACCAAGGGCTGGCCCAGAAACAAAGTGAGAACAAAAGGAAGGCAATTTCCTTGATCCCTTGCAGTCCAACAATTTCCTTAAAGCAGGTGAGACTGAGCTGAGGATCCCAGTCTCACTACTGTAGTCACTATAGAGTCCACATAAAATGCTCTCCTCATGTTTTCAGTGTGCTCATCACCAATGTCACTGATGACCATAACTACTGATGGCGGGAGAGAGGATGTGGTTGCAGTAGTGTCACCCCAGCCTGCTGCCCTGATTGAAAGTCATCTGTAAAAAATTTACCTTCCCAGATTGCAAGAACAGACACAGGCAAAAGAGGTAAAGCCTCCAACCAAGGCTCCCTCTAAGCTCCACGGCAGCATGGCTCCGCAACTGCTTAATCAACTCCATCCAGAAAGGGGCTCAGAGCTCCACGTGTATTCATGCTAAGGAAATCTGGACTCCAATCCCAGATTCTATCTAAAGATACACTATATAATTGGAGAGGGATTCAAATAGCTCCTCATCTCTATAAGGTAAAATGTTTAGGATGTTTGGAAACAGCATGAACTATACTAGCAGCTAGTGTTCCCTCTAAGATTTTCCATCCATAAGCAGAGTTTTGTCTTGTGCACCAACATTGAGGTCATATGCGCTTGTTCAGATGTGTACTACCTATGGCACCCAAATTAGTAACAAATATCTTATTTAAATATCTTATAAACATTTCCCTTTTCCCCTCTGCTGCCATGTTTCCCCCTCTCCCCTCATCTGCTCCCCTGATGCCTGCTGCTGCCTCCCATCCCTCACCCTCCTCTGCTGTCCTGGCTCCTGGCCTTCTCATTCCCCTCAGTCCTCCTGGGACTTGCCACTCTCCCCATCCTCTATGACCCTTGCACCTGCCCTTCCCCCTGTGTCCATGCCTCCTCCACTCTGATCATCTGTAGCTGCCCATCCCCATCCCCTATCCTTATACCTCCCTCTACTCACCTGCCCTGCCTCTCTCCTCTGCCCTCTGGTGCCCCGGCCTCCCCTCCCCTCCCCATGTCTGCCCTTCTGCTTCACCTCACAATCCCGCTGGCACCTGCACCTTCTCTTACCCCCAGCAACCTCTTCTTGTTTCCCCCTTCCCTCACTGCCCCTACTCTCCCCAACACCTGCCCACCTTGCTGTCTTCCCTCCCTGGTGCCCACCCCTGCACCCCCATTCTCTTCAAGCCCCTCTGCACCCTCATACATGACCTGTTCCTTCTTCATGCCTACCGCTCCTTTTAACCCCTCTTCAATCAGTACCCACTCCTCTTCCTTCTCCCACCCCCAATGACACCTTCCCTTTCTCTCCCCGCCCATTCCCCTCATTGGCTCCCTTGCATTTGTCTCTTCTCCCCGGCCCCTTGGTGCCTTCCCCTTTCTTCTCCTGCCCTAGTCTCCCTCCTCTCCCCTCAGCACAATCCCTTTCCTTTCCTCACCCCCACCTTCCCCTTAGTTCTCCCCCTGCCCTTCCCTCACCTTCTACCTTCCTGACACCTGCACCCTTCACAAGCTCCCTCTAGCTCCCTGGTGCCAGGGCTGAGCCATGCGGTGGGTGGCTGCCCTGTGTGCCAGAGCGGGAACCGGGGCCATGGTGCTATTCTTAGTGCTGCTGTCCCCATCCCAGAAACTGCCACACAGCCCCACTGCTCCCAGGGCTGGGGCGCATGGCAGGTGGCTGCCCCCTGTGCCAGGACTTGAGCCCGAGCAGTGGTGCTATTTTTTAGTACCCTGGTCCCATCCCAGCTCCAGTGGCAGCACATGGGGCAGCCTCCCGCCAAACGGCCTTGTCCCAGAAGCAGCGGGGGCGGGGCTGTATGGTGGGTTCTGGGACCAGGACCATGGTACCAAAAATAGTACTGTGGCCCCGGCTTCAATCCTGGCACAAGGGCTGTGCCATATGGTGAGCAGCTGCCTCATGTGCCGCGACTGGAGCCAGGCCGCAGTGCTATTTTTAGTACCGCAGCCCGGCTCCAGCAGCTGCCACAAAGCCTGCCCTGGCTGCAGCTTGAGCCCTGGAGAAGGGCTGAAGCTAGGGCTAGGGTCACATGGTGGCTGCCTAGCTGCTCCTGGGGCGGAGCAGTCGCCCGACACATGGCCTGGCCCTGGAGCAGCTGAGCAGCCACTGTGTGGTTTTGCCAAGTAGGCTGGCGAGACTCAAATTGTTGGTACGCACCTGCATAAGTGCGCACCTTAGAGGGAACTATGCTAGAAGCTATATTTTTTACACATCTTCATTAGAAAAAATTACATAATTGTATTTGTTAGTAGCTATATTGGTCTTGAACAATGCTGATTATTCTCCCCAAAGCTTTACCACGTTAAATAATTGTTACTGGGGATTTTTCAGGCCAAAGTTTGTAAGTGGGATACCAAAATTTGACTTTTGATATCCTATTTGGCTAGTATGTAAAAGAGTAACAAGCTTTCCCTTGAATTACTACAAAACTGAAATTTTTATTTCATAAAAGAACTGTATGCCCATCTAAACCTTAGACTGATGGACCTAGTTGTCCTACCGCAGTAAAAATTTCAGTTAAAGGACACAATCTCCAAAAATAAACACTCTACTGCTCACTACTGAAGTGATAATCTTGTCCTCTTCAAAGCCATCTAGACTATTATGACATATACTTATATAAGCACTTACTAAATCATGTTATGCAGAAATAACAAGGCTACGTGAATAACATTCTAGATATTTGAAGTAAAGCCTCAGTACAAATGTCAGACAAAGCAAATTATTTAGTTATTTTCCCAAAGCTAACCAAATTTGGGAAGGAAACAACTCATCATCTAGACAGAACAATACAATGAGTTCCAGCAACCTTAATGAACAGAAAACCAGTACTTCAAAATTACTTAAGTGTTTGTCTTCTCCCATTACTTATCAAACATTATATGTACTTATTGGGAAATACTAGAGGGCGGTGCCATCTGCTCACTACACTTGCGAACCCCTACCTTGCAAGCCCCTGCAAGGACTGGGGGTGAGGGGACCCGAAACTGCCGAGTGGGGCAAGTAGAGGGGTAGCAACCCTGGCCTGTCCCAGCTCTCCTGTCTCCAGCCACTGGGGACAGGCACCAGACTGAGGCTGCAGCTGGCCTAGCTCTCTCCCTCCAGCTCACAGGGTGGTTTGGCTGGACAGAGGCTGGCGCAGCTCTCTTTCTTCTGGCCACCGGGGGTTGGACTGGGCTTGGCCTAGGCCATAGCTGGCCCGGCTCTCTCCCTCTAGCCGCAAGGGGGAAGACCACACAGTTCTGGCCTCCCACCAGAGAGGGACAAAACCATGCAGCTCCAGTGCACCTCTTCCCCCGGACTACCAGCGATGCTGCACATGGCATATCCTCCTGCCCCCAATCCGAGCCTTTGTGAGTTTCTGTGGCTCTCACACATGCTGTCCCCCAACTCGCCGCATGGCTCTTGTGCCTCCCCCACCGAAGCTCCTGTCCCTGTGAGACCCCCATGCCCTTCCACTTGAGTCCCTGCTGCTTACATGCTCATCCCTGAGCCCCCATGGCTCCTGTATGCCCCCACCTCTCCCAACCTGAGCCCACACGGCTCCTGCGCACCCCCACTTAAGTGCCTGTGTAGCTGCGTGGCTCCCCCATACCCTAACCTCCCCCCCACCCAAGCCCCTGCAAGAATTTGCAGCTCCTATGCCCCCCCATGCCCTACCCAAGCCCCCTTATCTCCTGCTCAGTCTCCCTTTTCCTCCCATCCAAGCCCCCAAGAGGGCATGCGCCCCCTCCCTCACCCAAATCCCACAGCTCCTGCACTGCATGCCTCTCCTCCCCTGCCCCAGACAAAGGAGGAGAGGCACGGTTTGATTTAAATTCTGGCAGCCGCCCGCCCATATAATGGCTGCGGGAGGGACGCTCAGAGGTGGGCAGCATATGGGGGAGGGGTAACCGCCAGCCTGTGTGGTGTGGAGCTGATAGGAGACTATGGGGGGAGGAGGAGACAAAGTAGGGCAGCCATACAGCCTTTCCCCAGAGCACTCGGGAGAGGGGAAGCTGCATGTCCGAGGAGCCACATAGCTCAAGTCTCCTGCCGCCTCAGCCCTCACCGGGGCAGGCCAGAGTATGGGTGGGTTGCATGGCTCCTCGCTCCCCCGGAGCACAGGAAAGGGGGAGGCCACACAGCTGAGGATGGAGGGAGGGGCTGCAGACTGACACATGACATCACACTGTCATCCTGCAGGAAAAAGTATAGTATAGTAAAAGTATAGTAAGTATACTTTTTAAGGTATAATAAGGTAAAATAAGTAATTAGAAACAGAAGGCTATGTGGTAGGTATGATCTCTGCTCAAACACTACAGCCCTTTTTGTCACACATTCCTTCAAAATAGCAAAGTTAGCCTGTAATCTATACTGATTTCTTATGAAATTTCTGTACACCTATCTACAGAGAGAACAGTGAAAGATCAGCAAATTAAGGTGTCCGCTATACTGCTCAGTGTCTTTTGAGGACCATATGATTTGAGCATTTAAAAAGGAAAAGTAATTTAATTTAGTATAAATTAAGTACAAATGTTTACTAGCAAGTTGATGACCAAAAAAACAATACTGAATAAGTTTTCATTCATTATCGTAATGAATTCATTTTGATTTGTCATTACACTTACCCACGCTTAGTGGTATACAACTCCTTCTCTTTCCCTCTGTTTCTCTCCTTCTCTTTTATTTTTTCTTTATCTCTACCTTTACGCCTTTCTCTTTCACGAGATCTGCTATGAGTTCTATGACTGGATCTTTCACTGCTTCGACTATAGGAGCGCTGATGTAGTCTTGATCGTGACCTATGCAAAAAACAAAACAAAACCAATATTCAACCTTAGCAATTACAATTTTTTAATTAAAATAGCACACCAGATTTCTCATATGTAGTCCATCTGTTTTTTCCATAATCTTTTCTCTATTAAAATAAAAAACACAGGCCTTGAAAATACAAATGAGAAATTAAAAAGGAATCAATTGATGACACAGTATGAGTCTATACTGAAAATGACTGTTAAAACATGAGACCATCGTATTCAACATATCTGGTCCATAATATTAAACAAGGCAGGGCCAATGCGGCTACTGAAGAACTAGCTGAGTTCCATTCGTTCTAGTACATCAGAATGATTTCCTAAATTCCAGTCAGTTGCTCCAATGCAAACCCCCTGACGTTGAAAGGGCTGCACAACTGTCACTGAAGGTTTAATTTGTTAATAAAGGGCATAGTTTACTACTGGGGATAATGTCCTTGTGCAGGGGTCAGCAACACATGCCATACTACAGCACACATGCCATAAGTGTCACGCAAGCTGATTTTCACTGGCTTGTGAGCCTTCCTGCCAGATCTATGTCACCGGACATTTCACTATTTGCGGGGGGGGGGGGAGCAACTGAGAAATGGCTCCATGCACTGCCATTGCTGCTCGTGCAGCACAGCAGCCTTCTCCCCACCACCACTCTGGCAGAGCCCCACTGGAGCTTTGCCAGACTGGCTTCTGGTGGCACACGTTTTCCACCCACTCTGCCACTCACTGGCCCACCACTGTGCAGCCCCTTCCCTCCCACCGCGGAACTGCCTCTGACACATGGGGCCCCCAGTCCAGCTGTGCGGCTGCCTCCTTCTCTAGGACACTTGTTCTTTGGTACAGTGGAAGCCGCTGCTGTGGAGGGACGGGGGGACAGCTCTATGGTAAAACCAGACTTCTACGCCTTGCAACTGCCAGCAAGCGGAGCAGTAAGCATGGAGCCAAACGTGGGGCCCTGCGCAGGGATGCTGCAAGTGGCTAAGGAGGCCTTTCACAGTGGCTATTTCAAGCTGGTGGTCGAGATCTAGGGCTTGCTGCTGGCTGAGACCCTGGAGGCCTACAATGCTACCTGGCTGGCCCACCTGAAGCCCAAGGAGCTGCAGGAGCTGGCCAAGAGCCTGGCGCTCAGCCTGCACGAGAAGGCACTGGCAACGGGAGCGGCATTTGGGAGCAGTAGAGGCGCAAAGCCAGGTAAGCACCCTCCTAATGCCCAGACCCCTGCAGTCAATCCATCCTCACGCACCTTCTGTCTCCCTGTCAAGACCCCACACCCCTAGCTCCTACACTCTCTCTTGCTCCTGTGCCCTCCCTCCTGACCAGACACCCTACTCCCAGCCTGCTTCTGCACCCAACTTACCACCCAGAGCTCACCCCCTCATCCCCTCCTGCACTCCATCTCCTTCCCAGATCCTGTACCTCCATCCCTATTCCACTCACTGGGAGCCCTATCCTGCACATTGAGCCCCTCATTTTGTCCCCACCCCACAGCCTAAGGGGATCCACAAAATCCATTAACTCTGAAACCACAAAAAGTAAATCTGGCTTATGGGAAACCCTGAACCTCAATCTTCTCAGTCCTTTCCCTTCACCCCGTAGGGCTGGAGAGCCAGAAAAGTAAGGTGTCTCAGTTGGGGGGGGGGGGCAACATCAGTGAGGGCTGAGGTTTTTTGGAGGAGTTTTTTTGCTTCTCACTTGTGTGGTTCCCAACTGATTTTTCTGTGGGTCAGTGGGCCCCAACCCAAAAAAGATTCCCCATCCCTGCCATAAATAAAGAAAACATGGGATCCTTTTGTGTTGGACATAAATTAATATTTTATTTTATTTAAAATGAAGTTTGATAAACTAACACGAGAAAGTTAAAATGCTTAAACGGTTTAATAATTTAAATTAAACTATTCTCCTTAGCTGCAGAACTAGCAAAATGGCTTGGATGTAATTATGTAATAAACTGAGTTTCCATTAGCAACTGGGTGGTCAGCGGAAAGGTTTGCATTGACCTAGGTGGTCCATGAGCTATGCGGTAAAGAGTGGTGCTCCCCTCCTCCCAGGAGGGCAGCATGGTCCAGGGCAGGAGGGTTAAATCTTGGCACAATACTTCGGAAAGATTGCAGACCGCTGTCCAAGAACAAAGTCAATTTTGTGTCTGAGAGCCCAGGCTGAGCCTAGATGGCTGACAGTCATGTGGGGTGACAATGTATTTTTTAGCATAAAACTACACTTTAATGAAAAGCCTGCAAACGTAGGCTCCAATCCTACCAGTGACCAGAGTACTTGTACAGTCCCTTGCAGGTTCAGTGGCTTAGTTACCAAGTATAATATTCTGTGTTTTCTTTCACCTCATTGCCCATTGCTCCATAATAAAGTATATAGTATTACAGGAATATTCAACTAAAAAAAAGGTACACACACATATTGGTTGATAATTATAATCAAAATAATTTTCATTATTTAATTCTATATTTTTCATGCAGAGAATGTTTTAAATTTTCATTTAGTATTTCTGATTTAAGGTATAGTAAGTGCATATATTGAACATATAGGGGTCCAGAACAGCCACTAGACAGGGGCCTGCAACCAAAGTGGCCAGGAAGGCTGCACCAACCGCGCAGGAAGGAGTTGATGTGGCCAAGACATGCCTAAGAACTTTGTGAATGCTTTCGAACAAACCCAAGTCATAGGCCTCTGCCGTTAATAGTGAGTAAGAGGAGGTGGACAAAGGAGGAAGAAGAGTATAGGGGACAGGCTACCGAGGCATCCAGCTAAGCACAGTGACGGAACATATTTTTTACTTCATCACAGTCTAGCCAGTCATACACAAGCAAGCCTGATGCAAGGAAAGGAATGTATGAAGTTTGCTTTAAAATTGCAGAGATGGAAATCCCTAATATACCAAGACATCTGTTGATCTTCTCAATTATATTTGTGCTAAAAGAGGTAGTGGAACAACGAAGAGAGGCAGAGTTGCTAAGAAGAAAGATGCCAAGTACCCTGGTAGGAAAGAGAAACCATGCATAAAAGAAGAAAGAAAAAAAAAGAATTAAGAGTAAGGAGTATATAAAGCACTTTAAATAGAAAAGTTAATAAGAATAAGATTAGAGATAAAGTTTATACACTGATAGAATGGTTATGTAAATGAAGTCAAACAGATATAACCTGAAGTAATCTATAAGTAATGAGGAAGAGAAAGGTGTTCAGACTCTCTGATGAAAGGCACAATATAAAACCTTTAGGAAGCTAGAAAGCTAAAGAACTATAGAAGAGCATTTAAAGAAGAGAGGAGAAAACTGCACATTTTAAACGTTATAAATTAATTCTATTAAGTTGTCTCACTAGGCAAAATGCACCATTTTTACTGGATATCTACAACATCATCAGTGATACCAGCATTTCTTCTGAGACTTCTGATCTGCATACTTATAGATATGAGATATTATTTCTACTATATATATTAAAAATTGTTTTGGTTTTGCTCTCTTCAACAACAAAAAGCTGCTGTTCATCTAATTAAAAATTGTTTTAGAATAAAGACTCATGGGCTAAAGATATTCTCTTGATATCATGAGTAGCGAGTGACCTGCCAGCTCATGAAGACTAGCATCGAGCATCACCCTCTTCCCACTGGAGCCCAGAACCCCTAACCATAGCTGCCATCCCCATAACTACTGGGTGGTTGGTTATGGCTTCTTTTATGCCCTGAGTCCCATCCCCCACCCCCGACCCAAGCACAGGCCAGGAAGCCCCAGTACACACAACCCCAAACACAGGGCAGGAAACCCCAGCACTCCCAATGCCCTCCCTGCCCACAAGCACCAGGCAGAATGGCCCTAGTGCCCAGAAGCTTTTCAGAGCTAGGTGGCCCCAGCTAATATAACTCAGCAGTAAATTCTCTATGTCTTTTTATGCAGGGTTCAAACTTCTAATGACAAGATCATTCAAAAGCAGAGTCTTACATCTAACTGGAAAGCCTTAAAGTACACATCTTAAATTATTCTAATTACAATTTTGAAAAGGTGGTCTTCATAGCCTGTCATTATGTATGTAATTATGTTAAAAGAAAAAAAAACTTATTACAATGGCTGCAAGGGAACAGATTTAAGGTTGCACAGGTAACAGTAAATCTAGTATTTCTTATTTTCTGAATGCTTGACTTTAAAACCTAAGCAAAATTCTTACACCATATTATTTTTAAAAGAGGGAAAAGGTAAAATACATATCTATTGTGTTCAAGTGTAACAACTTGCCACCCCGTAGCACATCAGCAACAGGATTTGAAGTCTGAATCTTCAGCTCTGCCTTCTACCACTTAACCTACAAGGCTAGTTACACGAGATCAGGGGTCAGCAACCCATGGCTCACGAGCCATAGTCAGATATGGCTCTTTTGAAGCTCAAGCCCAGCCCTCCTCCCCCCCTAATCCCCTGCTTGCTCCCCATGCAGCAGGCCTGAGCAAAACACCCTCCACTGGCTGGATTAGGCCCATGGAAGCAACAGAGAGCCCCTAGGCAGATTCCGCTGCTTGCCCCCCCCCCACACACACACACCTCCCCCCCATGCAGAAAAGCAGCTATGGGCCATTCGTTTTCCACACAGTGTGTGCCGGTAAGTGGAGAGGGGAGGAGGAGAAACGGTGCCTCATGGCTGCTCCTGCCCCCAGCACAATCCCATAAGCAAGGAAAGCTCCTGAGAGAGAGGCTACGTCTACACTGGCCAGTCTTGCACAAGAACATATGCAAATGAGGTGTGGCGATATTCATCGCCACACCTCATTTGCATACTTAATGAGCCACCATTTTTGCACAAGGGACTTTTGCGCAAGGAGGAGCGCAAAACCCCCCCTCTTGTGCAAGAGCTGTTCTGCCACTTATTTTCAGGCAGAATGGCTCTTGGCAAGAGGGGGATTTTGCACAAGGAGCACTGTAGACTGCTCCTTCTTGAGCAAAAGCCCCTTGCGCAAAAATAGCAGCTCATTAAGTATGCAAATGAGGCATGGCAATATTCATCACCACATCTCATTTGCATATGTTCTTGGCAAGACTGGCCGGTGTAGACGTAGCCAGAAAGGGGCTGAGCTGCAAGTCTCACAGGTGAGTGTCCTGGCCAGAGATTGCCTCTCGCTCCCCAGCTCCTTCCTCTTCCCCACCCTCTAACCCCCCAACTCCTACCACCTACCCATCATAACCCAAACCCTCTGCCCCCTCCTGAGCCTATACCCCCACCCAGATACTGCACCGCAATCCCCTGCCCTAGGTCACAATCCAAACCCCTGGCCAGACACATACCATCACCCTACCCCTGCCCCCTCTGCCCTGGTCAGACACCCACCCACACCCTGCTCCTGCCCTCTCCCCCCTGGCCAGACACCAACCAGCTCCTGGCCCCTCTCCTCTGGCTAGACACCTACTTCCAGTTTGCTCCTGTACCATACCTCCCGCCCAGATTCTGCACCCCCATCCCTATCCCACTGATCAGCAGCTCTGTTCTGCACACTGGACCCCTCAATTTTTGGCCCCACGCCAGAGCATGGGTGGCACAAAATCCACTAAACCTGGAACCCCAGAAGAGTTAATCTGGCCTGAGACCTTGAACCTCAGTCCTCCCTGCCCCCCGCATGAGGCTGCAGTACCAGGGAAGTAAGGCTACATCAGTGAGGGTTACATATTTCTGGAGGGGTAGTTTCTCTGCTTCTAACTTGTATGATCCCCAACTGATTTTTCTGTGGGACAGTGGTCTCTGACCCAAAAAAGGTTCCCCACCCCTGCCATAAATAAAGACAATGTTGAAACCTTTTGTGTTGAACATATTTTACTTTATTTAAAAATGAAGCCTGGCCAACAAGCCCCCAGCTGGGGCCCAGCCCCCATCTAGCCGCAGCATCATAACACTCCTGTGCCACCCACACACCTCAAACCTGTGCTCTGAGCCCATAATACATCCAACCCCCCCTGCCCTGAGCCCCTAATACACTCCAATCCAAACTCCTGCACCCCCACATCCGCAGCCATAAGATTGACAGAAGACAGCTTGAATGCCTGCATGAAGCTGGATTTGACCAGTTATGATGTAAACTTCAAAGAAATGTAAGAAAAGATGCCGCAGCAGAAGTCCCATTAAATAAAGTCTGAGTAAGTTTCATTTATACTATTATTAATCATTATGTCAATTATCAATAATATTAAGTTGTATATTGTCATTCACACAAATGAGCATTCTTATACACTTCTTTGTGACCACTTGTTCAGAATTTTTATGTAGTTTGATTCTTTGGTTTGAAAAGGATACAGACCGCTGCACTAGATACTAATAAAACGTTGAAGAAGTGGGCTGCTCCCACGAAACCTTATGATACGGTCTTTATTTTTTCTTAGCCTCTAAGGTGTTGCAGGAACATATGATGTACGCAAATTGTGTAGCTTATTTTGAATAGCTTATTTTGTAATTTGGCGCTGTCTACACAGTGCCAAATTCCAAAATAGAGTGCTAGTCCAAAACATCCCTTACTCCTCATGGAATGAGGTTTACAGGGACTTCGGAATAGCAAGTCCATTGTATTTCGAAATAATGGGCTTGCTCAAAAGATGCAGAATAGCTATTTCGGGATACTGCCGGTATGCCAAAATAGCTCCACTGTGTAGATGTAGCTCATGACCATGTGATGAGTCAGGAAAGGGAAAGTGTGGCCAGGAATTCAGCTTAACTTTCAAAAAATCCTTGCAGCTACAGCTGGTCTGGCAGCTACCAGGCATTCTAAGTATATAGCAGCGGTTCCCAATCTTTTCCAGATGGGGACCCATCTTGATAATTCAGGAAGACTTGGTAACCCAAGGCAATTCAAAAATGCAGGGAGGAGGGAGAGCAGAGCCATGTAGAGAGACACTTGGTGACCCTTTTGAAATGTAATGGCAACCCATATTTGGGTCTTGATAGATAGGTTGAGAAACCCTGGTATATAAGATACAGTATATGGTACTGATATTGCTTTAGAGGCAGTATCAGCTCCTTAGAATGCTCATATTCAGTTATTTTGGCATGGTGCCAAAATTCAGTCAAGTATGAAAAATAATTTATAACTCAACCAACTCTAGATGGTAATTTATGGGACAAAGGCCATAACACTAGCAATGAGGCTTTGTTCCTGCCAAATGTTAACGGCTTGCTGCAAACAATGGAGGGAGACAGAGTGTCCCAGAAAGGTTGCAAGAATCTCTTACCATGTGTTAGACAACCTAAATATAGGGGGTCATGATTGATTCCTCCTGTAATAAATAGTATATTATTGTGCCAGACATAAGAACATAACATAGAAATGGCCATACTGGGTCAGGCCAAAACCCAGTATCCTGTCTTCCAATAGAGGCCAATGCCGGATGCTCCAGAGGGAGTGAACAGAAGCAGGTAATCAAGTGATCCCTCACCTGTCATCCATATCCAGCCCCCTGACAAACAGACTAGGGACATCATTGCTACCTATTCTCGCTAATAATTATTGATAGACCTAACCTCAATTAATGTATTCTAGTTCTTTTTTTAACCCTGTTAAAGTCCTGGTCTTTACAACATCCTCTAGCAAGGAGTTCCACAGGTTGACTGTGCACTACCTATTGATTTCATTTGGTGATCCCTAGTTCTTATGTTATGGGAACAAGTAAATAACTTTTCCTTACTCATTTTCTCCATATCTCTCATGATTTTATAGACTTCTATTATATCCCCTCTTAATCTATTCTTTTCTAAAATGAAAAGTCCCAGTCTTTTTAATCTCTCTTCATATGGCACCCATTCCAAACCCCTAATCATTTTTATACCCTTTTCTGAACCTTTTCTAATTTCAATATATCTTTTTTGAGATGAGATGACCATATCTATATGCAGTATTCAAGGTGCAGGGGTACCATGGATTTATACAAATGTCTTCAACCTCTTGGGAACTGGACAGATCCAGTACAATTTTAGAAAACAAAGTGAATTGTTTTTAAAAAGGATTGATCAGTGTCCTACTTTGGTTAAAAGTCTTAAATCCTAAGAATTAAGCTTTGGAATCCAATAGTATACCTAGTGATACATATATGGCAATTTTGTCCAGTGCCCTTGAGACACCTTGATGAAATCAGGTTAAGTATTTTGAGGTCCATTGTATTAAGAAAATAGTTTATAATATAGTACTGTGGCTAGGGCTTTATGTAACCAGGGAGTGGGGGGAATGTAACAGTTAAGACTGGGAGATTGGGGGAGGGTTCAAATAACTATAATGCTAGACAACAATGGACTAGTGGAAGAAAAAGTGTTAAGTGGTTTTCTGGAGAATATCAAGAGGGAGAATGCAAATGTCCCACCTCCAGTTTTGCAAATATCCAGTATTTTAAAACTACACCCTGAGGAGTGGCCACCATCTCCTGATCGCCTGTGATGAAAGACCAAGGCCCAAACTGTGTAAGCGAAAGACTGTACTATTCATGGTTGCTCTGCTTCTAAATATGAGACAGTTATGAATTTGTAAGCATGGGGAAATCCCAACTGTGAGTGCTGGAAGGACTGACACTCACTAGAGCCCACAACTGAGTGGTAGTGTCCTTTGATAATCTTTTTAGCATGTGTGTAGGTTGGTTTGCGGGGTTTTTTTGTATTATATTTTCTCTAATGTTTTTACCTCAAGAATAAATGTACTTGCTTATTAAAAACCGTGTGGTACCTTTTAAGTCTTGCAATTAAACTGTTTATAGCCTCTGAAGAAAGAGCAAAGTGCAGATGCTAGCCTGTGTATGAAGTTTGGCTAGATTTATGCAGGGAACTGTGCAACCTGGAAATCCCCTTAAGAAGGAGAGAGATGCAAGTCTCTATCCAAAAAAAAAGTCACTACTAAAGAGCATTTGTATAGAATGGGTGTCTTCAAGGAACCATAGAGAAGGAATACAACTGCATTTATCCTGGCAGTAAGAATCCATTATGTCTCTCAATGACTCTTTTTTAAATGTAACAGACTTTTTACTTCAGAATAGAATGCTGAGGTTTAGAAGTTTATGAAAATTTAAATGCACTAAACTCATAAGATAAGTTGCACGAATAATTTATGCATTTTGAAAACCCATATGTACCCATCTGTAGTCTACAGTATTATGGTACACCTATCATTTACTCACATTTTCTATCTTAATGACCGAAGCTACTGAAGTAGCTTAAATAAAAATGTAACTTTATTAACTGTATCTGTTTCTCCCCAATTGGAACAGGTTTCATAGCATTAAGATGTCATCTGAGCCAAGAAAAAAGAAAATTTGTATATAATCGTTACTGAAGATGAAAGTTTTCCAAAATATGTGAACATTGTTACTGCTTAATTTTCTTAAATAAAAATTACCTATTTGAACAGTAAAGCCACTTTTTAATAATGCTATTTTGTGTATTGTAACAAAAATTAAAAGTTGCCATTTAATTTTAAGGTCAAATACAAATGTTAAAATTTATAAAACTATGGGTGAGGAGAGTGGAAGGAGAATTCAAAATTGTATATAGACTGCCAACCTCCTTCCCTGCACCCCCTCCAGAAAAACCCATAACCACCCAACACCCACCCACTATGCCAAAGGTTAAGTCATTTAGTCAAGTTCAAAGATCTTCAAAGACTGCTTAGATCCAGATAAGCCCATATGTTACCAAAATTCTGTGAAAAAGCTATTACTTTCCAATCTGCTTTTCATGTCTACATTACAGAACACACAGATGCTTAGCATCACTCAATATCCCTAAATTCTCACACCAGATAATCAAGGGTCACAATAACTTTCCTATCTAAAATCCTGAGACATGTCTTTATTCCATCAACACTAAGTCCAATTGTAAAAACTAAAAGTCTCTATAAAAGCCCATTCAGTTTCTGCACAATAAGTGTTAATTTGCTAATTTCTTCACAGGTAATCAATTAAAATGTAAAATATTGGATAAAATTAGTTGCACTAAATTTAACAGCTGCTCCATAAGCATAATTAGTTTCACAAGGACCATATGTATTCTGAACAGAGACAGAGTTGAAACAAATAAGCAGATTTTAAAACAAGTTTGAGGAAATCTGCATTTAATTAGCAGGTGGGCACTACAACTGCATAATGTTTTTATACATTTATATTTATGAAGTGACAGAAGATCTAAAGGCTTTTTAAAATGGCGTTTATTGTTTGAATGGGAACTGTTTTGCTGCATGCTAAAGTGATTTAAATCCTTATAGCTCTTCTTTGAAAAAATCATAAATGGTGAAAGAAAACATGTGGAAAACTGTAAAACTAGAAAGAATTTGCGACAAAAAACAGATACACATACCATAACCAAAAGGAAACTACACTTAATTAAATGTACACTACATCTGGAATATCAGCCTAATAAAACGTGAAACTATTAATTTTCATTGTTCTAAAGGAAATGAGGTCAGTGTCGTTTAGTATTTCCCTAATTATATTGCACTAAAGCATTGGACTATATCTTCTGGGTACAGTCTAACCTTCTCAAAACATTACAATTTGAAAACAATCACCAAAATGTGCTTTAAGAGGTGGAAAGGAGGACTGAGAGACTTAAAAAAATGCAAGAAAGGAGAGTACAAGCACTCAAGTACAAGAAAATGAGCATTGTTCAAGTGAAGGCAAGTGTTAGGTACAAATGACTTATCTGGCAAATAACAGCCACCACCCAACTGAAAGTTTCTAAGATGTCAAGTTCTTTACTGGCACTCTGTATAATAGTCTTTCAGCTGATAACAATCCCTGCTAACGTCTTAAAGTCCAACAACAAAATCAAAAACGTGTCCTTAATATTTCAGGTATACATGAAAAGTAAAGTACTCACTATTGGCAAGAGCAATACGATGAAAACAAATGCATTGTGGCAGACTGCATTACCCTCTAACTTTCATATTAGGAGTAGAGACATGGTCTAAACTCTGGTATAACTGATTAAAGCAAATTGAATTACTCTGTCAAAGTACATTAAGAGCTTTTTATTGAATTATCACTAGTGAGGAAGAGACTTCACAGGATGAGCTCCTGAAGAGTCAAAATTATTGTTTCAAGCACCATAAATCCACTGTTGTTCACATTGAAGAAATTAATAAACAATAAACAGTAAGACAGAATTACTAGGTGCAGACATATTCCATGCTATACAATGCTCAAAGTCAAGGAAATTAGATAATTACAATCTAAAAACACAGAGTTTAGTTAAGAATATTTAGGGAGATCAAAGGAACAGTAATAACACAGTTTTTAAATAAAACAGAAGTGGAGAAGAAATTATATTTACATAACTATCATTTGAAGACAAAAGACTTGGATTTTAAGGATTTAAAAGGAGAGTTGGAAGCCTGATATACTGTGGTAAAGAAGGTTATTCAAAGTGCAGGGGTCAAACATGGCAGAAGGCAGAAATATAAAATGGAGAGGAGAAAAGGGGAGTGCTAAAGTTGAGATGAATAACAAACAGAAGCAGACACATAAGCATAGACAAAGCTGGGAAAAATTAAAGATGTGAATTGATCAGTAGATATGCATCCTGAGTTTCTGTAATCCAGTATTAAGCAGCTCTTCAATAATAAACCAATAATAAGCCAGTACAAGTGCATAGTTATCACATTTTAGAAAGAAAATATTTTTTTTTCAAGCTTTCAAGATGTTATTTCAAAAACAAAATGACCAGAATACAGCAGGATAACCAGGTATGTAGGAAGCTTTTGCTTTTAGCTTTACTGCATTCATTCGTTTTTTCTCCTATCACAAATTCCACATCTCCAGACTCTGAACTTCTAGTCCACCTACCCTCACTTGAGAAGAAGGCCAGAACGACACCTATGTTAGCTACATACAATACCTTCAATATGTAGAAGAGATTATTTAGAAAATCTGAGAGACATTAGAGCCAAATATATATTGATGATACATCTCTTGCTCAGTACATACAAGCAATGTCATTACAAATGTGTCAGATAAACTGCAAGAGAGCGACATCTGAATGAATAGTAACTGGCTCAAGTTAAACCAAGCATCACATACAGCTTACTTGGCTTCAGCTTCCATTAGCTGCTCTTCATCCAGACACTGATGTCTTGCATTCCTTGCCTATGGAATGTCCAACCAGGAGAGAGGACTGAGCACAAGCCTAGCCATTTACAGAGCCCTTTTCCAACAGGTCTTCACGAAACAGAAGAGGTAAGGAGAGAGGGGGAACAGAAAGCAAAGATTCTGAACTTAGAAGCTATGGGGCATCCAGTATGTAAGGCAGGGGAAGGCTCTGCCTTCCCAAACCACCAGGCATAGCCCTGCCCACACTTCACCTCCAGAATGCCTGCAGCAGGCGTTCTGGTATGGAGTGTTGCTGCCCCCAACCCCTGCTACCCCTGTGCTCTGGGGCTGGAGAGGCAGGGCTGGGCCAGGCCACACTGTGCGCCCTCCTCCGGGACTGGAGAGACTGGGGCCATGCCACATGCCCTCCAACCTCCTCTGGGGCTGGAGAAGCTAGGGCCATGCCACGCACCCTCCAACCTCCTCCAGGCTGTGGAGAGCATATGCCCGCCTGCTCCCCTCCTCTCCCTGTACACTGCACACTGCCACGCCTCCCTGTGGGGATGGAAAAGGGGTGGGGCTGGAGGTGGGAGTGGAGGGCTTGCCACCCCCAGCTATGCCTTCACCAATAGCCCATGAGACAGCTACAGATATGTTTATGTACATTTTAATTACTGAATTTAGCCCTATGGCAAAGAAAGCTCTAGGAATAACGTAATACCTGTCAACTAGAAATACTATATATTAAAGTGTAGGAGCTTTCTCTTACATAAGCTCAGGATGCCCACTAGCATCTAGAAATATATTCTTAACTGCTCAGCATCAAACCAATTGCTGAAAGACTTCAGGATTATGTCCTTTTTAAAACACCCCACTTTCAGGAAGATAGAGGTTTTAATGGGAAAAAGCAATCTAGTTGTGATGAGAGAACTCTGAGTCCATCCTAATATCACACTGCAGACAGGCCTGTATGAAAAAGTTAAACTGAAAACAAGTGTGTAGAATTCCATTAATGTTAAGTCTCCATAACATTCCCCACTTCACCAATCAAGAGGAGAAAAATAAAAACCTTCCAGAGGTCTTCCAGTTTTAAAATAAACCAGCTGGGCTGTAAACATTAGCTACCCATCCTAAGGAATTCAAAGCCAAAAGCATTTATCCAAGTTTTTAACAACAATTGAAAAGGGAAGAATAAAGCTAGTCATACAATTGAATGTCAATGTAACTGCTTCCCTGGTCAGCTGGAAGTGAGAGAATACAGAGACTCTTGCAGAAAATTCCTTACCATGCTGAAATGGGATTCAACTGCCTTTGCAGCACTGCCCTCCATCCAGCTATGCCAGATCCACATGGGAAGAGTGTGTGGAGACCAGTGCTAGTGGGTGCACATTATCTCTGCCTCCAGCCCAACAGAGTTTGCAAGGAAAATTATCTGGAGCTGTGTGTAAGGGGCTTTTCTGCTAAGCCTGTTACACACCAAGAACACCCTCACTCTCTTGATTTAAGATTGGGATTCTGTGAGCAGACGTGGCCAGTGGAAGTATAATGAAGTGTGCTGCCAGGGGCTGAGAAAACAACAGGACAGCCCTGGTCTGTCACTGATCTCCTGGAATCTATGAAGATTATGACTTCTTAGGTGACCTACATAAGGTATTCCAAAAGGGAATTGTGAGCCATTCCACTCCAACAAAATCAGGAGGCAATTATCTAGTCGTGTGTGTGTGTGTGTGTCTGTGTGTGCGCGCGCGCGTGTGGCGCTCACCTTCACAAGAGACAGTATTTGTCCTAGACACAGCTGATCCAAAGACGTCAAACCATTTGTCCTTGTTTTCACTTGGAAAGAAGCTTTTTAAAATTTTTATTACCGAAAGGTAAATTGCACGTTCGTTCAAAATCGTCCGAGGGGTAGCCAAGTTAGTCTGTAACTGGAAAAACTTAAACAAGGAATAGCCTTGCAACTATTCATTGTTTATTAATTTTTTTCCAGAGGTAAATGTTAGTTCTGGTTTAATTTCCTCAATTTTTTTCCAGGTGAAGAGACAGCCTCTCTCTAACAAATAACAAATCTTCCTTTCCGTAGAGACCATTTTAAAAAAAGGGAAATTTGTTATGAAAAAACTATGTTTAAATAGTTTTATGAGCGAACAACAAAAGCGAAGAGTTAAGTTTACGCAAATACGTTTTTAAACTTATAAAATTATCTGGTCACACCAACAGAAATCAGCATGCTGCTATGACTGTTAGAAAAACAAATGATCCCCATTCAAAGTAGTCCTGTCTACAAGATCTTGACTTTAAAAATCCAAATAAGTGGGGTAAGGAATATAGAGAGCGTCACACACGCACACGCTCAAAATCCATCTGCTTTACTGATTTTAAAAAATTAACATGTACACACACAAACCCTACTTTAAACTATAGCTAGGCTTTCTAACTGACACATTCCATAGTTTGGTAACAAAAAGGTCAAACTGACTATAATTTGGCCCATTTGTGTTCTATGAACAATTAGAGATGTTAAAATGTGTTTATTTGTGTAAACATGTATCCGCTGAACTTTTCAGCAGATACAAGTTTACACACTGGGCGGGGGGCTCCCTGCAAGCACTAGCTCCTGATTCCCTCTTCCCCCTGATGTCTCTGTATCAAAGGGGCAAAGTAGGCGGCTCCACGAAAGCTAGCACTCGCCTGCCCCTCCATGCTGCTGCCTCATGAGAAGCCCGCTTGAAGGCAGAGTGGGGTGGGAGGGCAGGCAGCTCCACGGGAGCCAGCACATGTGGGGGACTGCCTTAAAAGCTGGCTCTCTATGGGCACCAGCTCCCGCCTCCTTCCCCCTTGCTACTTCTGATACAGAGGCAGCAAGGAAGAGCACATGTAGTGATTATGATTAACCAATAAGACCAGGCTTATCAATTAATCACGTATACTACTACATACTCTAGTAACGATGCGAGAGCAATGTCAAGAAAGCTGCTGCACTGCCACAGAATGACTTGAGCAAGAAGGATTTCTCTTCCCCTAATCCCCGCTCCAGAACAATTTCCCACCCTATAGTCTGGCATCTTGGACTATGCAGGGAGCTCAGAAATTGGGCCTTTTTCTTACATCTGTTTTGTTTCAGTCCATCTATCCCTGCAGAAAAAATAATTTTGCACTTGCTTATGTTCTTCATACCTTTTTTTCCAATTGAAAATAAATTCCACATGAACTGAGAAGTATGGTACAACTCTCCATAAATGAGTGGATTTGTCAAACCTTATATTTAATTCATTTAAACACACTTATTCTATTCACGATGAACTTGGGAGTTTATTTTTGAAAGTGAGTAAGCAACTTATTTTTAGATTAATCAATAAACAAACTAGGCTACGTCTAGACTGGCATGATTTTCTGCAAATGCTTTTAACGGAAAAGTTTTCCGTTAAAAGCATTTGCGGAAAAGAGCATCTAGATTGGCACGGACGCTTTTCCGCAAAAGCACTTTTGCGCAAAAGCGTCTGTGGCCAATCTAGACGCGCTTTTGCGCAAAAAAGCCCCAATCGCCATTTTTGCGATCGGGGCTTTTTTGTGCAAAACAAATCTGAGCTGTCTACACTGGCCCTTTTGCGCAAAAGCTTTGCGCAAAAGGGACTTTTGCCTGAAGTGGAGCAGCATAGTATTTCCGCCAGAAGCACTGATTTCTTACATGAGATCGTCAGTGTTCTTGCGGAAATTCAAGCGGCCAGTGTAGACAGCTGGCAAATTTTTCCGCAAAAGCAGCTGCTTTTGTGGAAAAACTTGCCAGTCTAGACGTAGCCACTAATGTTTTCATGTACGTTTCTATTTCAACATGCATAGTTAGTAGGCTATACATCTACTTTTCCAGAAAAATCCAAATATAGTGTACAGCAGTGTTTCTGAAAGTGTTTCGTGAAATCACTTGATAAATCACCTTGTATTTTTTCTATTGCTGTACACCAGTGTTTCTGAAAGTGTACCATAAAATCACTTTCAGAAACACATTAACGTGCCACCCCAGTTTGTTTATTTACGGCGCCGTAGCCACGGAGCCTCTTGGTTCCCGTGGACTCTGTTTTGTCCTTTGCAGCCAAGCGGAGCCGTGGGAAGCTGTGGCCCAGCCCACGCCGCTTCCCGCAGCTCCCCTTGGCTGCAAAGAATGAAATTGAGCCAATGGGAGCTGCGAGGCTCTGTGTCCGTGGCACCAGTAAATAAACAAACCAGGGCACCCAGTTAATGTGTTTCTGAAAGTGATTTTGCAGAACACTTTCAGAAACACTGGTGTACATCAATAGAAAAAATACAAGATGATTTATCAAGTAAAGTTCTTCTAGAAAGGACTACTATCAAGGTAAGTCTCTTTTCTGACAGTTATTATTATATTGAAAAAGTTAATTTAACTATCAACCACAATTCTGACATTTCTGTGGCTTATCAATCTATGGTAATTTAATTTCCTTCAATTTCTGTTGAAATATGAATATTTTTTGTATATAACACTATTATTAATAGCATTAAAAATTGCTATATAAAAATTACAAGACATTAGTTAAGGAGTACATAAAACACAAATTTTGAGATAGGGAAAAATCAAATAACTTTTTTTCTTTCAGCAGACATATGCTAGTACAGGTTGTACCTCCCTAAACCGGGACACACTGGTGCCAGTAGGACCATGGATGTTGCTGGACCACAGAGCCTAGGGATAGGGAGGTCTGGTGGTGAGGGCAGGAATGTGGCAGGGGGAGGGGTTATCAACTTGGCAGGAGTCCCATGGCAGGGTGAGGGGCGCAGGCAGCACAGCGGGTAGCCCCAGCCCAATCGGCCATGGAGCTCCGGCCCTGGAAAGCCCCAGCCAGGACAGCAGCAAGGAGGGACTGGTGCCAGAGCCCAGTGACAGTGATGTTGGGGCTGGAGCCCAAGCCAGAGTCAGAAGAGCCAGGAGCAGGCCGGAAGCAACCAGCATTAGGGAGGAACTGGGAGGCCAATGACAGAGAACTTCCTCTGGTCTGGCAAATCCCCTTTTCTGGACCAGTCGGATCCCAACCATGCTGGACCAGGGATGTTGAACCTGTGTAAGTAGACTGTTATAGCTTGATGTGTAGCATAATTTTGAAGCTATTTAATGTTCTAAAAGATTACAATTACCTATATGGAAGTAAAATGCCTTACATTTTTACACAGCTCACTATTCTCAGGGATCCTATCAGTAAAGACCTGTAAATCAGTGGCTATCCACTTCATATCATCAATATGTATGCATATATCCACAGCTCACTTTTGTGGCTTGCCTGGATCTGTCCCCCAAGGCTCAGGGCTCCACTCCAGCAATGGGGAGCCCATGCTGGTACTCACCCCTCCTACCCCTTCCCACTGCCTCGCCTCTACAGGGCTGCAGCACACAATCTACTAGGCTGGGCTCAGCAAGGCTCTGGTGTGTGGGGGAATGTGAGGAGTGTATTTCTCCTTCTCAGTCAGGGGCTGCTTCCATGCTTCTCACTTGTGTACACCCCCGACTGATTTTTCTGTGGGTCAGCAGCCCCCGACCCAAAGAAAGTTCCTCACCCTGATCTAATTTCTTCAAGGCAGGTATTTTTTTATTAAATATCTGTATGGTACCTACAGCTTCATCGGAGCCAATTCACCAGTAGAGTGCCTAAGTACTATTTCAATACTTGAATTCACAAGGTGGTATTAGGCAGCTCAATAAAATTGACACCAATTGTAACTGCTCTCATTAATGCAAGGACATGCAGTCACATAATTATGGCATCACTTTAAATTCAATAGAATGTCAGGGTGTACACAGAATTTGGCAAAATAATTCTGGATGTGGTTTGTTTTTCAACAATAAAGCAGACAGCACTAGCATTCAGAGATCTATGGCTCTGTTTGAATCAAAGGATTAAAATCCATATCTAACTTTTAAGTATGCAAGCTCATTTGAAGAAGTGGGATTTGCCCATAAAAGCTCATGATTCTCTCCCTCTATATAGTCTCTAAGGTGCCACAGTACTACTAGCTGTTTTTATACATTTGGTGAACATCCATGGAGTCATCATCAAGCCAAACAGAGGACTGTAAACTGATGGAGGTTGGACCTACCATAAAGTGAAGGAATTGACTGTGTCCCTCAAAAGATCATGTTGTGGAAGAATGTGTCTTTGAGACTGGGGGCAATGTATGAATCTCCCAGATCCAGGGAGGAGAGGAGGCGGCCAGAGAGACCACACAAAACTCGAGTTTCACTAGGTAGCGGTTCAGGTCCCAGAGGTCCAGGATGGTCTGAAGCCTGCCCTTAGCCTTTAAAATTAAAAAGTGACAGGAGTAAAATCCTCAGCTTCTCTATTGAGTAAGAATCTCCTTCACTGCACCTATCCATAACAATTCCTCAACTTCTTGCACAAGGAGACTCTTCTGAGTAACACCTCTGAAAAAGGTAGAGATGGGAGGAGAGAATAAAGGTTAGCTGCAGGGTATAACCACTCTCCACCATATTGAGGACCCACCAGTATGAAGTTACAGACTCCCAGACTGGGAGGAAAAGCTGTAAATGATGGACAGATAAAAGAGGAGGGAGGATCTGGGGAACTGAGTGGTATGCCATCCCCAGCATACCTTCAAAATGGGTGTTTGCCAGCAGGCTTCAATTATGTGGCGCCCACTTAGGAAGGAGACCGGGCTGCTTCTTTGGCTGCCTCATATCCTTTGAATCTGCCATGAGCAGGCTCCTGGTGGGAGTGGGTTTTCTGAGGTTGGGATGACTGCAGGTTGATTTTTTTCCCATGGGGGCCTACAGATGTACAAACCCAGAGTCTTTAGGGTGTTTATGTGTCTTACAGCCCAGGAAGTTTTGTGTCTATCTACTTGACAAATGGGGCATGCCTGTAGAAAGAGAGGTCTTGACCTGACTGCTGGACTTCCACTGAAAGACCAAAGAGGAGCATCTAGAATGGTTTCCCAGTGACCAATGTTAATCAGTGGATCTGTGCCAAACACAAACTGGTGACCAACGCCAAGTGGTGGATGATTTGTGCAGAGTTACAAGTGAGACCGAGAATAGCCCCTGTGCTCTTCAGAAGCACAAACTTGGGACTGCTTCTGTCTAGAGCTGTAGATCTCTGCCAAAAAATGCAATTGCATTATCATTGATCAAGGCGATAACTGGCACTGCTTTCTCCATCAGATTTGAACAGCTGTCCTATTAGTGGCACCAGGATGGCAGGGAGTATCAGACCTGGGTATGCCAGCTCCTACCAAAAGGTGCTTGCCTTGTAAGGTCTGCACCCAACCAGCAGCAAGCCATACCTCAAACCTCTGAGCCCCGTTGCACCACATGAGAAGCACACTGGGCTATGGTCCTTGTGCCTATCTCAGTTACAAGCATGCCTGGTGCAAGTGGGAATGCTGCCTGGAAGGGGACCATGGTGGTTCAAGCCTGGGTATACCCATGTGTTGGTGACCAGCAACAATTGCAGTGAGTAGCACTGGCATTGACATAATATCCTGAGCCACCTGAAGGGCCTCCAGTATGGAAGGTATACAGAGCTGGGCACTGCTACCAGGGTTGGGTGATGGGGAGCAAGCTGTACAGCAACTCTCAGTCAGAGGTATGGCCTTGGAGGTTGGAAGGGTGTCTGAAGAGTCCTTGTCACCTTCCAGCTTGCCCTTTCCTTTTTGTAGACTCAGCCTTTGTAGGCTTCTTTGACAGAGTCAGGGAAGGGGACTGGTGCTGGCTTCCAGACAGTATTGGTAGTGGGCTTCACACCTAAGCACTGGTGCTCAGTGCCGAATCAAAGCACTGCCCCTGCACCAGGGCAAGGGCCAACTCTATAAGGAGGGATTTCAAATGAATGTCCCTCTCTTTTTCAGTTCTTGGTCTGAAGGATTTACAAATTCAGCACTTATAACTAATGTGTGCTTCTCCAAAATACTGTACATAGCTATCATGAGGATCACTAATGGGCTCAGGCCTCCTGCAGCAAACACATGACTTGAAGCCCTGGGACTGGGTATTTCCTATCCTGAGGCAACATCCTGAAGGGACTTCACAAGTCTTTACTAATTGTTGATAAGTGACACAATGGAGGGAAACTATTTACAGAAAAAAGATAATGGACACTATGAAGTAGCAAGAAATGACAGCGTTAGTTGTAGCAGCACAGTTCCAAGCACCGTCTCTGGTGGCAAGAAGGAACTGAGATTAGGGAGAGCTGGCAGCATCCTATATATTGCAGCACGCGTACGCCCATGCCAAAGTTGGTCACCTATGGAAACTGCTGAGGGAATTATCTTCCGACACCAGGATATGTGGGAGGCACACACCTAAATTGAACAGACATGAGCAAGCACTCAGAGATCTGGATTCTACTCCCAACACACATCTGGGAGAGTGGGGAAGAAAATGAGTACTAAGTTACACCAGAAAGAAACCACTGGTCTAGTTCCACTAAGAATTAGGGGAAGAGATGCCCAACGAGAGCTGTGTGGGTCCAGGTCTAGCTGGGAACACACTTCCTAGATGTGAATGTGACTAATAGTAGGTAGCTAAAAGGAGATGGAAAAGGTGGCATTGAGAAAGGAGGGAATTAAGAAGAAACAATGGAACTGAACAGTCAGCCAGGGACTGAGCTGTTTCTCTAGCTAAAATGGGAAATGATTTGCTTTTGCCAACCATTAAATATGCCTCTGACTTTAACTTTAAAAGCTCAGAAACTAGAAGGCAAAGAAAGCCACAAAATTTCTCTTGTTATTTTAGGGGGCTTGACTCATGGATTTTTGAATGCTGAGCGTCAGTAATATTACTGTCCCTTGTCTTGAGGTGGATGGACTTGAGAGAGACTTAGATCTAGCCTGGCTAAGGACACTGGTAGCCTAAAAATACATTTGGATTAGTCACGTCAGCTTTCCGGATAATGTTAAAGCCTTGTGACTTCAATGGTGCACAGAAGGCACAGAAGCAAAATAAAGTCTTTAAGCTCCTTATCTTGTTATCTTTTAATAGGAAAGCACAAAAAAGTCTAATGGAATTTGAGCTCCCCATGCAATTTGCTGATTTTGGAAGAGGCACTTCCAGTTTAGCCCATGGGAGCCACATCAATTGGCTGTGTGCATGTACTGCCAACCAAAAAGTCACAATGTACATCAACTCTCAAATACATTGTTTCCAAAGATGGATAATTTCCCGTAAGTCACATATAATATTTTCACTGACTAACCTATGGAAATATGACTTCAAGGCATGGATTGCACTAAATGAAAAATTGTTCTTGCTCCTCCTCACTACGATTTATAATTAGTTAAATAAACCATTGCACCTGAGGGAGAGGAGGGTAAAGACAGTTCAGGGAGAGGGAACCAGAGGAAGAGAAAAAAGTGATTTTTAAACTGCTCCTCCTCACTACAGGACAAGCTGCAGGAAGTAGCCCTGCTAGCCACTTTTCTAGTATATAAATTAAAGTAGGAGCTGTTTGACATTCCAAATTTAAAACTTATTTTTTTAAAAAAAGGTTAAAATTGGCTGCTGGACAACAAACTGTGACAAAGAAGAGCTGGGGTATTGGGCTCTCAGTAATAGACAACGTGAAGGAGAAAGCAAAGGACAGTGCAGTAGACGAAGAGGATGAACAATGGCCAAAGCAAGAGTCAATCCAGCCTGGTCAGTGGTGCTTCTATCAAGGTCAAAGATTTAGGGAAGGCATGGATTTGTGTAAGATACAAGTGAGAAACATCTATTCTGGCTAAGAAAGGCCTCAATAATTTTGTTTATGCATCTTTTAAAAATAAAAGACTAGCAGAAAAAGTAAGTCTGCTTTTTCTTGTCTTTCTGCAAGACATGGAGGTCTCAGCTGTATACTATTAGTTCTCACAAATAAAAGTGAGGGACACAGTGCTGAAACTTGACAGTATTATCCTCTCTCACAACTGTCCATCAGGCATTAGACTTGTGGGTGTAAACAAGTTGGTTTGGACAGTCTAAGTAAAAATCCCTTCTCCTCAATTACTCAGTTTTTAGTCTGTTGTGAAGTAATAATTTCACATCTTCGTTGCCTAGCATTGTTCAAATGGCTAGTTTTTTGGGCTAATGGGTCCCATTTTGATTTTAATAATCTGAAAAAATATTCAGGCAACATGGTCTTCTCGTCTCTCAATCTTCCCAAAATAATTGCTCTTAAAATATATATTGTTATGTAATGCAGTACTAAATAACCTTATTATAATGTGATGGAAAAGAGATTGATTACTATAAAGTGTTTTGCATATTAATACAAGTAGATGACCATTAAAGTGGAAGAAGAAGGTATTTGTGTTTTTAACGGGGCAAAAAAAGTGAAAGTCCACAGTTGTCCAGTATACATTTGAAGAGCCTTCATTTGCTTAATGAATATATCAATATTGGCAACTGTGCACAAATTAAAGACAGAGAAACATTATTTATTGAAGATAAGAAACACAATTTTATTAAACACAAGGAAAAACTACATACCTGGAAAGCCCTCATCAAATCAAAGCTTAACCACACACAGAACATGCAGGCACATCAATATCCAAATACAGATGAGCAATTATGAATATCCAAATAACTGGGTGCCATGTTTGAGCAACTTATCTTCACTACATGGAGAAGCCATGCTTTTTCAGCCAAGCCTTTATCCCTTCAGAGCACAGACATGCTACTCCACAAGCCTATCAATCACATACTGCATTTCCATCACATGTAGAAAATAAGCATGCAATGCCCAATACAACAGATCACACCTTCCTTTTTAAAGCATCAATCATGATGCAGATCAAATGCCATCACCGCATACCTTTACATGTTGAATCATCATGTAAAAGTTATTCTAAACTACATCCCTTATAAGGAAAAAGGTAACAGCTATCCACCTGGATTCACACAGCAAACAACCAGCTGTTTATAATTAGATAAAGCCAAACAGCAGCTGTCCAAATGGGAACAACTGTACAAAAACCAACATAGATAGCCAACGAAGTAACTGTAGCCGAGTTGAGCAAGCAATACAACTAACCCAAAAAAAGAGCTTTGTACAATGTAATCAGGTAAGAGGTTCTGAGTGGCTTGTAGCCATTTCATTTCTGCAGCCAGGCGAGTCCAATCCTGGTCAAGAACTGCATCCCTAGAGCCTTGCCGACCATGAACTTCACCATTTTGAGAATCCCTGGTAGACAAAATTCAGCAACTCTGTGCCTTATTTGGGGATAAGCAGAGGCTCTCGCCTACCAGGAAAGGTAGCAGGAGAGACCCAGAGAACAAGAAGGTGGATGTTAGTGGCATGATCAGTACTCTAAGGAACAATCCCGAGGGGTCTTCTGTGACCATATCCAATCACAGCTGTATTCAGTGTTCAGCTGTAAACTTTTGAATAAATAACCATTATGTTTTGTTTCAAGTTACAAACAAACTTGTTTCCTGAGGTTTTTATAACTCTTAGGTTCTGCTGTATTTTGAATGGAAAGTTCCTTTATGCCCAATTCAACTACGTCCAACACAGTCTTTAACTAAGATCAAAGGTAACTATGACAATATAAAACATATATATAAACAGAATTTTGTATTTTATGAAGTGTAGAATAAGGATATAAAGTTACACACTCGTAGGTATTTTATCTTGCTAAGGAACAGATGATAAAACGCACATGATCTGTGTCCAGTCTATGCTCTTTTAAGCAACATCCAAGGCTAAATTCTCTTTACTCTATCCTTTTAAGAGATTTGGCCTAATCCAAGGCACATGAATGGCATTAAATAAATAATAAAACTAATGTTGTAGCTTAAACTTGGAATAATCATAATTTTAATCTGTTTAATATTGAATAATCTATATCTAATGTACTGATAATCTCTTCTCTCTCCTTTGTTATTTTACTTTATTTTTATATTAAGAGATAATTTTCATTTTGAAAATTTAGCACCACTGGTACTTTTTATACTCAAAATTCTTAAAGTATTTTAACTCTTAAAACTAATTTTCTAAAAAAAATTTTGATAAGTTTAGTAAGAAGCATTTCTATGATGATTTAGTGACTGGACTTCATAAAAAACATTACAAGTTAATATTTAAAAAAAGGATATCTGTGATTAAATATAAAATTGTCTATCTTGAAAGCTTGTCTAGTAGATGAGTTTAAATTCCTAAGCTGACATTCTCTTCTTGAAGCCTACCCCTTGGAAAACAGTCTCAAAGTTGTAAGTCATCGAAACTGAAGACATTTATGAAATCTGCAACTTTTGTTAAGGTTGAGTGAGGTTTTATGTTTTAATCTAGTTCAAGTCACTCGCTTTAATAGTTTAGTTACAATGGCTTCCAAAGTATGTGGAAGTCAGCAGTTTAATTTGCTTGACTGAGAGTTAAAGCCAATATATCTTGATTAAATTACATTTAAAAAAAAAAAATCTAGACATCTATTTTAATTCAAGCTGCTAATATTTTAACTATATTCTGCATACATGATTTTAACCTTGTGCTTTAATATTAAATGATTAAAACCACATTTGCCATAAGAAAAAGGATAAAGCTGACCTTTATTTTATTAGTCTACAATTTGCTTCACCACTGTTTTCTTAAGCAATAGGAATGGCTTATGTACCTTGACAACATCCCACAGATGGTTATGATTATGTCTAACAGGACAACATACTCATTGAAAATTTTCACAGACGCTTACCTAATGGGATGTCACATTAAATCTGAGATAGTAAGATAACTACATACCAATTATACCGTAGAAAAGAAATCATTTGAATTTGACAAACTTCTAAATTAATTCTTTAAAACAACTAGTAAACTAGCACATTTATGTAAAAATGAGTTTTAAAACAAGTGTAGATATTACCCAGCTTTCCTCTGTCAGGAGATGTCCTTGAACATATATATAGCTGTCAACATCTTGGATATAGATGTCCCTAACTACAAAACTCTGGTTAATGTCAGAATTCGATTTGACTATTTCTTGCTTCCTCTCTTAATGCTTAATGACTAATTCCTTAGAGATATCCTTAAAAGCCCTAAAATGTTGTCCTTGGGTAGAAACTTTCACTCGGCAATCAATCGGGAGCAAATTAGATGATTGTGTTGAAATGTACAGCACTGTTTAAGCTAACAAATGAATGAAGAAAGGTAGTATATCGGAACATATGCCACTACACTGAAGTTGCTAAAAGGGTCTCCTGGAAGAATATTTGGTTTCCAATGAAGTTAATATGGTATAAGAAGGGACAGTGATGAAAGAATACCAAGTCATATGGAAATCCAAATATAGTGACAGACAATTATTTTACTAATTGCTAATGAATACAGTCAAGTGGCTTCAAAAAGCAAAACTTTGCTTGGACTACTTCAGGTTTTGACCTCTGCATGAGCAAATGCATTTCAAACTGAAGCCCACCAAAATTGATTAACGGCGCCAGCCAAGGCCAGCATGTAGTTGAAGCTTTTTTCTATCTATCACATGGCCCCAAGGATAGTTAAATGAACCTTAAAATGGCTACAAACAGCTCAATGACTACATAGAGTCCTGCCAATTAGAAATAATTAGGCAGTCATTTTGGTGGTAAGTCTTTTTAAGTGCATACATAATGATGCAATGATGCTTATTAGCAATCTCATATGAGTTATGCTCAAACAGCCTAAAATAATTATGCAACTATCACAAAGCCTTGCACATCTCTGTACTTCACCTTAATGCATTTAAAAATCCACTTCATTACCTCCAGTAATTAATCCTCCATTAATTGAAGGAAAAGCCCAGTTTACCATGCTTCGTTTCTAATTATCTTATAAATAGTTATGGTTCTAATTAATGTGTTCATTAAGCTGAATATCTTTCTCAAAGCCATGCTCAGAGCAAAGGTTCTGCTTTTGAGAGAAAAATCCTAACTAGCCATAAGGAGAGGCCATTTTGGTTGTATTTGCTTTTATTTTAGTATATTCAACCTTCTAATTGGCATTTAAAATCTAATTTGGAAGAACTTCAAGAAGCCCATATAGGAAAAAAAAAATAGGAAAAGAGGGTTTTTTCCCACTCATTTTCAAATCAAGAAGCTTAAAGCTTTAATAAGAAAACTTTTAGCATATCTTTTTGATATAGACTGGTGACAGATTTTCAGAGCTATGTCTCCAAATTAATTTAAATTCTATTAACATTCAGTTTAGCCGTACACCTTATAGTCTAACTAAAATTATAAAAGAAAAATATGGATAACACAATAGTTACACACAAAAATATGCTAGTTGGGTAACATACTGTCTACACACCACACATATTTAGCACTCTTGTTAAGGTTACATTATTCACTATGAGCCTGATCCAAATCTCATTAAGGCCAACAGGAATTTTTCCACTGGAGGGAGTTGGATCAGGCCCTATAAAATTTGTGTTTCATTCAAATTCAATGGAAGAACAGATTTATTTCAAAACTAGGTTTGTAGGTAGTCACACAAAATCATTACAATTTCATAATATTTTCAAGTATGTTCTGTGCAAATCAATAGTCATAGTTTACTGAAGTGTACACAGAACGTTCAAAGTAATTTGTTATTCAAATTTTTCATTCGATGTATGCCTTTTCCTGAAATTTAATCTCAGGGGGGAAAAAAGAAAACTTTAAAATATTGAGTGTCACTCTTTATAAAAAATAAACATTAATAGATTTTTTTCCCTTTTCTTATTTTGCAGTTTTGTCTAAGCCTGATTAACGCCAACACTCAGGCTATGTCTAGATTACATCCCTCTTTCGAAAGAGGGATGTAAATTAGACAGATCGAAATTGCAAATGAAGCTAGGATTTGAATTTCCCATGCTTCGTTTGCATAATGGCAGCCGCGCATTCTTTCGAAAAAGGGCTTTTCGAAAGTAAAACCACTGTCTAGACAACAAAAAAACCTTTTTTGAAAGAACCGATAAACCTCATTTTTTCAGGCATTACAGAAGTTTCAAAAAAAGGGTGGGGTTTTTTTGTTGTTTTTTTTTGTTTAAAGAACCATGTCTAGACAACAGTTTCACTTTCAAAATACCCGTTTTCAAAAGAACACACAGCCGCCATTACACAAATAAAGCACGGGAAACTCAAATCCTAACTTCATTTGCCATTTTGATCTGTCTAATTTACATCCCCCTTTTGAAAGAGGGATGTAGTTTAGACATGGCTAATACTATGGGCAAGAGGGAACAAAGAAACTTACTTAATTACCAACATCCATCTTTTTTCTTCATGGCCTCCCATACAAATACTGACCAACCCTAATCTTGCCTAGATTGAAAGAGCTGACAGTATCATATAGGTGGTGTGACTGTGGGTTAAATATCCAAGACTTTTTCTATAACCATTTACACATATAACTTGAGGGCCTTGGTGAGTCAATATCTATCTTTTTAGTCCTTCACTTGGCCTTTCAGAAACCTCAAGGGACAAGTAAAAGCCCACATTAAATGACAATATTATATTGAAATTCCATTGTCTTTTCTTCTGTTACACAAAAAGTCTTTGATTATGTGTTCTGCATTACTGTTTCTATAGTCACAAGGTACCATTAAAACAGTATTCTTTGAGTTTATATTCATAGCATAAATGTCTATGTTACCAACTAGATCTCAGATCTTATTTTCTTAATTTTTTAATTAGTAAACATATCGACTAGAAACAAATTGAGGGAATATTTCCTGATTTATAGACAAGGCAGGAATAAATTAAATAAGATGCTTTATTGCTTTATCTTTAGGGATATGTTGTCCTGCTAAATTTCAAGAACAGAGAGTCAAGTAGTTCCCATGTAATACTTTAATCACAATTTATAACCAATACTTAAACTGAAATCTGTTGTCATATGGATTCCCTGCCTTTACATTATCACACAGCACACTAAACTTATACAAGCAAACTTATACAAGAAGAAAAAGGTCTGGGCACAAGAATTGTTAGGAAGAGATGGGATCCACCTAACCAAGAGAGGAAAGAGCATCTTCACAAGCAGGCCTAGTGAGGAGAACTTTAAACTAGGTTCATTGGGGGGTGGTGACCAAACCCCTGAGCTAAGTGATGAAGTCGGACACTCGGAAGAATCACAAGGAGAAACAAGCCACAAAGGAGGACCCCCTGAATTGGATGGAGAAGACAGGGCGATCAACTGGTTCTCTAAGGTGTTTGTAACTGTTCCTAACTGTCAGGGTAGTCAAACACTGGAATAAATTTCTATTGGAATCTCCATCTCTGGAGATATTTAAGAGTAGGTTAGATAAATGTCTAACAGGGATGGTCTAGACAGTATTTGATCCCGCCATGAGGTCAGGGGACTGGACTCGATGACCTCTCGAGGTCCCTTCCAGTCCTAGTATTCTATGATAAGCACACTTTGTATAAGGTCCTCAGTGCTCCATGGCTGGCACCAATACTTTCAGAAATAGCAAAGAATTCAGAGAGATACAGTAGATTTACATTAACTTTGCATACAGATGTAAGTAAAAGGGAGAAAACTATGCCAAAAATTGTATTTTGCTTCAAATTTGCCAATAAAGGGAATTATAAAATAGATTAGACCCTAAAATACCCTAAAAAGGAAGGTGGGTTTTAACAATCCAGTACGAAAAGGGTTTTTTAAATTGCATTAAAAATCTAAGGATACATCTACACTGCATGGCTATTTCTCGATACCAGAAATAGCTATCCCGCGTCTACACAGACCACCCTTTATTTCAAAATATTTTTCAAAATAAGGGGTGCACTACTTCACCATCCCTAATTCTCTTTTAATTCAAGTGTCAGAGGCCTATCCTTTTTTGCATTAATGAAATCAGAGTTCTGCTTCAGCCATACCTGTTCACCTTTATGCAGTTATGGGTGCAGCATACTGAAAACAATTAAGTCTTTAAAAGGCTATTTATTGTAACAGTTTATTTTATACTGGAAGAGACAGTATGGATCCAGGTAATGCTTTACATTATCGAGGCTATGATATTCATTATTTTCATTACACATGTTGCAATACAAAGAAACATTTGCTTTCAAATGTCTCCCATTTTGAATTGTTTAGTACCTTAGTTCCATTAATAAAGCTGCTTGTAAAAGTATAAATAATGTAGATTATCGAAGTATACATAGCATTGTTCAAGTTAGTCATTGTTCTTCATTCCCATACTAGCCCATGCCATTTCAGTTTTGATCATGAAACAAAAGGAAGAAAAGATCATAATCCCTTCACTCAAGACCATTCAAGATGACTACCCACTTCTGATTCTGTAAAGTCAGAGATCAGAGTCTGATTATGCCAATCAGTGGCTGTTTCAGGGCCAGTCTACATTTATCAGGAGATTGGTGCTGCAGCAATTGGTCCCTGGAGGTTGATTTAGCGGGTCTAACACATCACACACACACACACACACACACACACACACACACACACACACACAATTAATCACTCTCTCTTTGACTCATACTCCACCAGAATAAGCAGCGCAAAGGGAATTTCTCCCACTGAACATTTGCAGTGGAGACCCCACCACAACTCTACTTAAGGTATGTTAACTCCAGCTATTCACATGTCATACCTTAGGTCAACACTGCCCCATAGTGTAGACCTGCCCTAAGTAATAGCACCCTAGATTGAAGACAGGTTGAATTCAATAAAATTCAGGAAATTACAGTAGGAAATAATGAAATACAGTTACAGAAATGAATAAAGCTGTAAATAGTTCAAAAAGCATTGCTAGACAGGATTCTGTTACCAAGTATGGATAGTACCTACAGTAAAGAAGAAAATTTTCTTCTAGCCTTAAGATGTGTTTCCCCATTTGAAGGCTGTCTTTCAGCGTCCCAACAAAGAGAGTGTTCACAAAATCATTCACCCCTGCCCTCTTATGCATGGTTAATGTAAATGTCAGTCCATGCCTCTGGCGCAAAATAAAAAAGGCTCAATCTAAACAAACACTGGTGGATGACTATCCAGTACCATAGGTACAATTTAGTTCTATTGGATAATATTTATTTGCATAAACAGCCCTTTTTACTCTATATATGCCTTGCATTTGGAGTTGCCTGGATAGACAACGTGGGCAGGATAGCCAAACAGTAGTCTACTCTTCTCCCTGCATATTGCAGAAGAGAGCTAAGCTCCAGCCCTGAACAGGTGATGTTTAGGGAAGAGGTGAGGGGTCCATACACCCCACTTGGAAATGCAATGCAGCACTGACTGCTAGTCCCGTTTATAGAGTAGCAGTTTCAGAAGACTTGCTCTACAGCCCATTGTCTGCATATCACTCTAGGCCCACAGATTCAGAGGAGAATTCTATTCCCTTCAATCCCTTCTGAATGGCATTAACAAAGCATGATTATTCTACCTTTGCATGGAAAGAGTGAATTTGTCCCACAAAAAGCTATATAAAAAGCTCAGATGTTTAAAATCACACTTATAATCACATATCCAGATGTAACCACCTATCACACAAACAAACAAAGCACTGAGTTGATGCATGGGAACTATTCATAGAAAACTGATGATGAAACTCAGCAGTTTGGTGTCAATCATTAAACTAAATGAAGTAGAGGTTCTGTAGCAAAAAAATTGTATCCTATCATTAAAGACTAGATTCATAATATAACACAAAAAGGGGCTGAATTAAGGGTTGTAACATGCAATCTTAACTTGGGAACCTCCTGACTCCCAAGTGAGTGACTGTGCCACCTTTGTAGTCCAAAAGGCACCAAAAGAGCTATGTTTGTTAAAAGAAAATTACATGCATATACAGTGCAGAATATTTACCAGTAGATCAATAATCAAAAGTGAACTACAATAATCAAAATTAGTGAAATGTAATTAGCAATGTATTATCCTATTTATGTTTGCTTCCACTTTCTCTAAAAATAAGTGCTGTGATCTCACTATCATTGATGTGCATTTGTGCGTTTTTAATATGTGCTTAATAATAATAGCCAATCTGTAAATTCACATATACAGAGAATGAAACTACATTATCAAGCTTTAACTGTCTCCTAACAGTCTGATAGAAACAATGAGTAGGCCTGTGCTCTTCTGTGGATCTTCTCTAATTTGTCCACATATTTTTGAAACCTGGCACCCAGACCTGAATATAATACTCTAGTTGAGGCCCAGTGAGCATGGAGTGAAGCAGATGACAATGCTCCTGTCTTACAACACTCCTGTAAATACATCCCAGAATGATGGTTTTTTTTTTTTTTTTTGCGCAATAGTGTCACACTGTTGACTCATACTTAGCTTATGGTCCACCCTTAAGATTCCTTTCCACAATACTCCTTCGTAGGCAATCATTTCCCATTTTGCATGTCTGCAACTGATTGTTCCTTCCTAAATGGGAGTATTTTGCATTTGTTCATATTGAATTTCATCCTGTTTATTTCAGACCATTTCTCCAGTTTGTCCAGATTATTTTGAATTATAATGCTATTTTCCCCTCCCAGCTTTGTACCATGCAAAACTTTATAAGTGTACCCTTTATGCCATAATCTAAATCACTGATGAAAATATTGAACAGAACCAGTCCCAAAACTAATTGCTATATAAACCCACTTGTTATGTTCTTCCAGCATGACTATGAACCATTGATAATTAGGGAGGTTACATTTAGTTTAATCAATTAAATCGACAAGTTGATAGATTTTCCTCGCAGAAGACTGAAGATGGGGGAGTGCAGGAGTCTGGGGATGGCAGAGGTTCAGGACAGGAGTTTCTAGTGCTTGACAGGCTCAAATTTGAGATCCAGGGGGATGCAGGAGTGTTCTGATGCTGCAGCCAGATGGGGGCTTGGCCACATTTGCGGGCTTGTTGGCCAGGCTTCATTTTTAAATAAAATATGTCAAACACAAAAAGTTTCAGCATAGTCTTTATTTATGAGAATGGCAGGGAACCTGTTATGAGTCAGGGGTCACTGACCCACAGAGAAGTCAGTCGGGGCCACACAAGTTAGATGCAAAAATACAACCCCTCCAAAACCCCCCAACCCTCACTACTTTGGCCCCAACTGAGCTGGTGGAGGCAGGGGACAGGGTGCTGGTGGGGCCCGGGGCAGGATACTCATGTGGAGAGTCTGGCCAGGGGGAGGGGACTGGGACAGATGGGGCCACTACCTGGGGATCCTACAGCTACACACCAGGTCCGGGTATCAGGAAGCACGTGCTCTGCTTCCCCCTCCCCAAACAGCCAGCACATTTCCTGAACAGCTGGGTCTGTTGCACGCCAGTGACTTCTTTCCCCCTGTTGCCTTCCTGTGCAGGGGAGGGGGGGGGGGGAAGAAGTGTAGGAGTTCCAGGACCACACCAGTTCCAACTGCTCAGGGAGCAAGCGCACCCTGCTCCTCCGTTCCCCATGGCAGCCACATGCATCCTGAGCAGCTGGAGCGGACGCGGTCCCAGGACTCCTACTCCCTCCTCCCCGCGCAGGAAGGCAGCAGGGTAAGGAAGCTGTTGGCACGCAACAGACCTGGCTGTTCAGGAAACGCACCAGCTGTTTGGGGGAGGAGGAGCAGCCTGAGCACTTCCTGAAACCCCGGACATGGAGCACAGCTGCATGACTTCCCCATCTTCCTCCCCACGTGCAGGAAGCCGGCGCTACCTCCATTGTTGCTGGAAATAGCATCAGCAGGGGCTTCTTCTTGGGGTGGGGGGATAAAGGGAAGGCCAGGCCCGAACACCTCACGATCGACTGCTCAAGTCCCCCCAGTCAACCAGTCGATCATGACCGATGGGTTGGTGACTATGGAGCTAGGATGTTCTCTTGCCATACTTCCTATCTTTCTTATCCAATGGAATAGTTTGCTCTTGAACCCGTAATCATGTATCTTTGCAAAATTGTAATCTGACTTCAATTGTTTTCCTTCCTCAAATTTTCTTTTTCGGTTTTCAAACTGCTTTCTCCAAATGAGATATTACAAAAATTCTGAAAACGAAAGTCACATTAGACATATATGAAGTTATGCTTACATCTCATTTTTTGAATCTGGCACCTGACATGCTGATAAAATAAAAAGATATAATTACTAATAATTACTTAGCACTACACAGCAGTAAGCAAACAGCACTTATATAAAAAGCTAAAAAAATCATAGGAATGCATATCAATGAAAGGCATCAAAGCAGCTGTCACTAGCAGCTATCTGGCCTTATTGATAACTTAAGAGCCCTTGGCTTTGCCTTATGAAGTTTAATTTCCCAAAGCGGTCAATTAGATCTTAGTAATATCCTCATTGGTGGATTATTGCTCAAGGATATTGTGCAAGCTTTTGCTTCACCACTTTGTTTTTTCACAGCATTCATGTAGACAAACTTTTTTTATTTCCTTTGAGAAACTCAATGATGACAGCTAAAAAGTTTTTTTAAAGAAAGAGCCTATTAGTAATGTAACCTCTAATGCAATCGCCAAGTCCAAAAGAGAAATCTTACATGTTGTTGGTTTATTGATGGAACCAGAACAAAACATGGTCTGACCTAACCATCTACAAAGGATACAAGGCTACATGAACAAGTTCAATAAAGTGAATTTCATCAGCTTCTCCCCTGCCCACAATTCTGTATTCGAAGTGAAATCTAAAAAGTCCACAAAGTACTTTAAATATATATGTTTTGAAGTACTTAACTAAGCTTTGTAATCTTATAGTCTACCCATTCCATCCCCCACCTCCATAAAGGTTCCTTACAGCTAGCTGTGCAAAGCCACACAATCTGTGACAGTGTTAAAATATATAACAAGCAGAGTTTAAAAAGAATCTGAGTAAATGACAATTTTAAAAAGCACAAATCCCACAGTTAATGCAAGTAAAACAACAAGAGGGGAAAAGTGTTCTAAGAAATATTTAAGGAAAGCAATGCTGCTTGTCTTCCATAAGATTTCTATAAGTCTCTCTTTGGAAAATGCTCAATTCATTTCCAGAAGCAAAAGTGTTAAAGAAGCACTTAATGCGAAATTATAGAAGAACTGTGGCAAACCAGTCTCTCGTTGTCCATTTTGACTCATCTGCTTCTTCAGTCTCTACCCCCATCCTCAGAATACTCTTCTACCCACCCAGTTTCCCTTGGGTAAGCTCCTCAACTTTCATAATTTCAGACTACCCTGATTACCCACAAGCCTGTCTTTCTAGTCCTGACTTGTTTCTTTCCAATCAATCCCTCTTCTCAGTCTGTCTATCCCATCTCTTTCTTATGTCTTTAGCACGGCCAAAACTGAAATACTTATTTTTCCTTCCCAGCTCTCCCTGGGTACGTCTAGACCACATGGCTCCGTCGACGGAGCCACGTAAAGTAGTTTACTTGGCAGAGTCAATGAAGCAAGGATTTAAATAATCCCTGCTTCATTAAAATAAAAATGGCCGCCATGCTGTGCTGACGATCAGCTGAACTGGCACAGCGCGGCAATCTAGATATAGTGCGGTCGATAAGGGAAGCCTCGTGAAACGAGGTTTACCAGAACAGTCAATAAAGGCTTCCCTTGTCGATCGCGTCGTGTTGGACCGCTGCGCTTTGCCAGATCAGCTGATCATCGGCACAGCGTGGTGGCCATTTTTACTTTACTGAAGCGGGGATTATTTAAATCCCCACTTCATTGACTCTGCCAAGTAAACTACTTTACGTCGCTCCGGCGACGGAGCCATGTAGTCTAGACGTACCCCATGTCTCCCATTCTTTGCTCATTTTTGACACTTCTGAACTACCTATAATTGTCTGTCATAATCGGGGCTTTCAGTATAACTCTGCAATTCACTGCTGACACACATATTCAGGTCATGTTAAAAATGTTTCTTCCTCTGCACATGCTCAAGTGCCATCTTTTTTCTTTCTGTCTACACAGCTAAAACTCTCACCTCTTTGTTAACTCTTTTGTGACATTACCCAGGATACAGTCTGACTGTTGAACAGTTGTGTCCCTTTCAGTCTGATCTGGTGACCTTTTATACTGCTTTCCTGTGAGAACAAACCGCTCCTGGTCCTGCTCTCATTCAGCTTCCCAGCTGAATGACACAAATTCTCTGACCACCCACTCATGACCTATATACACAGTGACACCAGCAAACTCCTGTTCCCAGTTCTTCCCCTAGAAATGTTCCTCTATACTGCTCAGCACCCTCCTCCACAATACAAGCTCAAAGAAAGTCAGTCATTTCATCAAGGGAAAATGATATGCACACACCCTGTGATCTGAAGTAGAGGCTCCCAACACTGCAATCTAAACACACACCGGTTTAGATAAAACCAAAACAAAACACAAGTTTATTAACTACAGAAATAAAGATTGGTGATTACAAGTAATGAGGCATGAAGAAAATAAAAGATAATATGCAAGCTAACCTAACTTAGCAAGTTAAATGGATTCATGGCAAAGGTTTTGTCTCATCATATGCTTACAGCAGTCTGTACTAGCTTTAAAGCTTCTCACTCAGGACCCTCTCCCCATTCTATGATACTTCCTTTGTCTTTCAAGAATTAGAGCTGCCACCAATAGAGGTGGGGGGGAGGAAGGGAGGGATTTGGGAGCCTCTGTTTCTCACTTATACCCTTGTCCCTTCTTTCAAGATTAACTCCAGCTAAGGTTCAAGCAACAGCCAAACTGTTTATACAGAAACTCCCAGCAATTCCATTCTCAATATGTAAAGTTCTAACTCACACTATTCTTCCTGCCAAAGAACATCTGCTTACCTAGGTAAAAGTCCCTAAAAATTCATCTGATTATGCAGCTAACTGCCCGGGGGCCCAGTGTGTCATTGTCTCTGAAAAACTGGTTTGAGCTTGCTTTGCTTAAACTTGGAGCATGTTATAGCAATGTTATACTGTAAAATCTTATAACTTTACATACAACGTTGATACACATTTAACTAGTACAATAATATTCAGTAGACAGTTTTCAAATGATACTTCAACAAGACATACTTTGTACAAAATGTATCCTCCTCTTGTAAAAATGGTGAAGATCAGGTACTCTGTGTTGCATGCTTATTTTGATTATCCTATACTCTGGGTACCACCTCTATTCTGGCCAACACTTTCATGAATTCTGTCTCATCCCATACAATAAACTTTCAATAAAGGAATCTTCCTTGCTTATTACTCTAACCACATCACACCTCTCTTTAAATCTCCCCACTGGCACTTCATGTTACACAGCATCAGACTCAAGCTCCTTGTCCCTACATTTCAGGCCATTCATGATTCTGCTGCTCCTCAGTTATCCATCATTGTCTCTTTTTGCAGCAACTTTCTGCTCTGAGATTAGTACCAGCTTTAATCTTCGCCAGCTCTCCTCTCCTAATTAGGGATATAAGTGATTAATTGACTAGTCGACTATCCAATAAGCAAAAGCTTCAATCTTTGAAATGCACAAGAGCCTCTGCTGGGGCTCTTGTACATTTCAAAGGCAGAATGCAGTGCTAGTCCTTATCAACTAATTGAATAGTTGATGGAAATCCCACTGACTATTTGATTAGTTAATGAATTGAAATTTAACATCCCTACTCATAATTTAACCTCTCACAATAATCCTCAATTTTAAAAAATCCTCCCTGAACTAACCCACAAGGGAACTACCCACTCTCCTCCTCCAAATTCCTTCAAAAAACAAATTTCTAGCATGATGTCTACAAGAAACTGACAGCTAATAATAGATAAGTAAAAGCAGTTTGTGATAAAATTTTAAATAGTCAGTTAAGAATGTTTTAGTCCACTCTCCTACAACTTCCTTTGTTGCTTGTTTTAGATTGTGAGCATTTGGTGGGCAAGTATTATGTATTCCTATATTTGGAAAGGTCCTAGAACATTGTGGCCACTACCATAATAGAAACAACAACAACTATGATGATACTAGGAACACAGGAAATTGACAGAGATAGCTGCCTTTTTATCCACCATGCTAATGACAAGCAAACACACAAAATTACCTCTTTGGACAGTTTTTTCCACAACATGTAGCTGTGTATTATTGATGTATTAATAAAATATCTGCCAAAAGAAACACCTGCAATATTGTTCAATAGTTAAGACAGCCTATGCTTTCAAGCTTCACTTAAAATGAGCTTATTAAAAGTATTTAAAACAGAATGGTGAATTTACAGACACATACACAGCATAAAATCAAGCTTTATTCTTTAGATTAATTTCCAGCATCTAATAAATACTAAGAGCTTCTTGATGTTACTGAAGACCAAACAACTTGATTGCTCACCTCTCTATTCCTAAAAATAAACATTTTTGTGTTGCAGGACTACTGCTGCTCATTTGCTAATTTATTAAATTACATTTATCAGGATACCAATGTAATTATTACAACTATGTAATATATCAGGCTTCCTCATACTGTGTACAAGGACAATGGTCTAAAAATCAGACAAAACAGTTAATTTTAAAAAGCACATCTAAATTTCAAGTTATTTTTAACTGACTGGAAGGAAATAAAAATGACCCTCTGACATCTGATATTAATGAATGTAAAAAGTAAGTTTCTTATAGCATACTAGCTGGATTTTTAAAAGCCGTTGGGGGGCTATTACTCCTTGATATTTATATAGGTGTTTTTTATTCATTCTGCTCAAAAGAAGGCAAATATATTTCAGGAAAAATGTCAAAAAATTAAGAGTTTTGTTTTAAATTTTCCATTAATTCTTTGTTTTTCATGAAGTTTTGCATTAATTTCAAAGGGAAAACCATTTTTGCTAGTATGGAAAATAACACGAGCAAAGGAGAAAACATTGTACCCTTCACCTGAATGAAAACAAAATTTCTCAATTTTTTTTCATTTCCAATTTGTTGTTTAAAAAAAAAAATAAAAAACCACATTCCAACCAACCTGAATTTTACCATGCCCACAAAAATTCTAGTTTTAGTTCAAAATGCATTTTCCATTGAAAAATATTTTACTGGAAATGTTTTCACCATCTCTACTTGTAATGCAGTATATCGGAGTGAAATAGCTACCCTGTTAAAAAGCATTCATCTGAAGAAATCTGACATTTTGCAGAGCTTTAGTTACTTACGCAACCAAAATAAATGCTTCAAATATTTAGACATTGAGATTAACTACATATTTACAAACATATACATCATGGTAACTATGTAAACAACTGTAGAGCCTGATATGCTGTATTTATGATAAAGTTATTTATAATGCGCTTAGAGCCACCTCAGCAGCACTTTGTTCAATAATACATCTCTACCAGAAGTAACATTATTCCAAGTCATGGAGCAACTTTTAGATAGACACTTTGTTATAAAAGGACAATTAACTTTCTAGTGACATAGTTTCTACTTTCCATAAAAAAAACAAACAGATAATATGCAGAATGAGCAACACTCATTTCTAGACCTGTGGTATGTTTGAGGTTCAGTATCAGTTGTTTTACGTTTATTTAAAATCAAGAGCCATTTTTCCAATTGTCAAGGCCAACCACTGGTATGATATAGTATGAGAGTTCTTATGTTCCCTCCAATGTCTGCTTATTTGCACTTGTCATATTCAGGTAGCATAGTTTTACAAGTGGAGAGATACAATAACTACCATAAAAATTTATTTTTTACAACACATCTCAAGTAGTACTCTTCTGTTAAATGTGTGTGGCAAGATCAAAATACATAATAGTGAGGTAGGTCTTTATAGCATGGATTTGGGATGACTGTAAGGCTATTTCAACATTCTGATTAATGCAACACGCCCCAATTCATGCCACTAAAGCCTTCATCCCACATCCTCTGCACTTCCACCAAAACACAAACAAAACAATCCAGACGGTCAGCAGACAGAAAAGGAATGATCTAACAATAAAAGCAAACAGTATCAGTAGAATTTGTTCAGGATAGTTGCAAGTACTGCCATATGGGTCATTTTAAAAGTTATTCATTCATATTTTCTGTTAGTGGAATCATTGCATACTTCGCTAATGGTTCAGAATCTTAACAAAAAGCAAATAATTCTCTTCAAAAAAGACAAGTATTTGTGCATAAGCAATGGAATCAAAGGTATTTTATTTTTCAAAAATTCAAAGATCTGTATTATTATTACTGCATTATTATACACTACAAAGTACGTAGGACCAAAATATAAGAGGGAAATTGTAAGCAATAAATGTTTGAGAGAAAACTTGGGTTCAATCTTGCTCAGTCAAAGGCAAGACTTTCATTGACTTCAGTGGGAGTATGATCAAGCTTTGTATTTGAGTTTGAAGCAGCATTTTCTAAAGTCGATCTTAAAACAGAAACATTTTCTTGTAATTCCAGCAGCAGCATCTTACATAATGTGCATAGACGCTGAAATTAAGGGGGTGGGGTTTTCATTATATACAGGGTTTACAGTTTGGTTCAGTAGCTCCCAGCACTCCCACTATAAAAATTGTTCCAGCACCCCTGATTATGTGACACATAATTCTGGCAATGCATTTTACAGATTATCCCCCTACACCTAGAGCTGTCTTGCACACCTGAGTAGCCTGTACACTGATGCTATGTCTACACTGGCAGCTTCTTGCGCAAGAACATCTTGTGCAAGGGTTCTTGTGGAAGAGGTTCTGTGCAAGAAAACGTCCACACTGCCATGTGCGAGCTGTGCTTTTGCGCAAGAGTGCCCATGGCAATGTGGACGCTCACTTGCACAAGAAAGCTCTGATGGCCATTTTAGCCATAGGGCTTTCTTGCGCAAGAAACCCCTGCCGAGTGTCCACACTGCCCTCTTGTGCAAGAACTCCTGTGCAAGAGGGATTACACCTGTTAAAAAAGAGCATAGCTCTTGCGCAAGAAGCCCTCTTACTACGCCGTAATGTAAATTTCCTTGCGCAAGAGCGGACAGGCAGTGTGGATCTTCTGCGGATTCTTGCGCAAGAACGGCCATACTTGCACAAGAAGCCACGAGTGTAGACATAGCCTGAGTGTGTGGAGTTCTCCACAATTTAGTATTTTCATTCATTGATCTTTTTCATATTTCACTTCTCTGAATAATTAGGAGACCACATCCTTCTAGGACGTCAACATTCTAAAATAATTCTGACAAATCATCAGGGTTGAACATGAATTAATTCTAGTTTACAATGTCAGGAAAATAGAAAGTTTTCCTGACGTAAAAATAAATGAAAATTTCCTAAAACTATCCATACAAAGTAGCCTGCTTCCCACCTACTTTCAACAGCAGGTACAAGTTTCAATGCTAAATTAATTAAGAGGAACATTTGTAATTAAAGAGTAAAAGTATTTTCAAATAAAACTCATGGGCAGACAATATTTTTCATTGGTAATCCAGAAACCCTATATTACCAACACTTATCATTTTAGAAGGTCTCATCCATTTGGTATATTGAACTGAGTTTAAAGTATTTCTTTCAAGTAACAGAAGAAACCAGAAATGCTTGGCAGACAAAAACAAACACGCAGATTTAAACACAGTTATAGTCTAGTGCTCTATAACCACTGGATTGCATGAAATCAAGGAAGGTGGTTTACTGTCCTTTGTTTTATGCTATTTAAAGCCCCATGAATTCAAAGATTTATATTAGGAGAGCTGATGTATAAGAAAATAGTTATTTTCAATTAACATGGAAAAACAATAATATACTCAAGACAGATTAATATTCTATGCACATAAAAATTATGCATATTTTAGTTCCTCCACCTTAGAGAAGCATAATACTCTAATAAGAACTATCCTAATATTCACCCAGCAATAATTTCAAGCTGATATTATTATTCTCATTCCTCTGAATAATATCCATACTTCAGGGTCATTTTCCTTCTCATATTCAATATCATGCATGCTTGTATCAAGATTCCTTTCTTCATATCCTGTCACAGTATCAATCACTGCCTCCTGTCCACTCAATCCACTTTTGATTTATCAGCCGCCGTCTTTCTGGACTCCATAACTCGACCCAAACCATTTTAACAAGACATTGACAAATAGCACCCAGTATCACATCAACCTGTTCCACTTAGTAAACTAAGAAACAGTAACTGTGACATCTCTGCATAAGTATTCCATTCTATTCCCCAGACTGATGTATATTAATGAGGAGATGGTATTTGAAATGCTTTTTCCACATCAGCATCTAATATGATCAAATTATGAAATGGGATGATTTATTAAATTTTGTAGAGCTGAAATATTTCTATCACTATATGTGTGGTTTTAGAAAGTGAGCTGTTGCTTTCAATTTCTCTACTGAAGATGTGCCTCCATTTCACAGACGAATTATTGTCTTTAAAAAGACTGCAAGAAGGCAAAATGTTATTAAGCAAATGCTCAGTAAAACAAACTAAATCAGTTTTAAATTTCCTAATTTAATGTAAATCTTGGTTGTTTTGCTGAAATTCAGTTTGTGATCTTATTAATTCATATTTGCATCATACTATCTTGCTGTAGGACAGTTTTAAATTTATAGCATTGCTTGGCAGCCTTACTTCTTGACTCTTAAGGTGCATCTGACAAAATAAATAAATACAATATGTACATATTTTCTTATTCTCTGAGATAAAGAAAGAAAAGTCCATTTAGGTTACAAAAATATAATATCTACTCAAATATTACAAATAACTAGAATAGGATTTATCATTACAATTTTTGAGGATACTTGATACTCAATGTTTTACATGTTCAAAGCTCTGTACATCATTTATTATTAACCCTTACAAAACTCTTGTTAGAAAAATTACAAAAAAAATGTTAGACAGGCCATACTTTCACTGACATGCTCATTAATTTGAAAGCACAAAGTAGTCTAATGTTGCTGAAGAGAAAAGAGAAAAGACTGATAATGAGCCAGTGAGATTACAGTTTACAGACTCTATATCATTGTTCAAATCCAGGACAGGTAAGTAGGAATTGTAATAAAGCTAACACCTCTTCAGTCTCCAATATGAAATGAGTTTTGTGGTCTCAATCCACTTCCCAGTGGAAATAGTCACTACAGCTGCTCATCCTTGAAGGAGATTGCTCCAAATCAAAGTTGAGGCACATTGGCAGAAGAATGAGACAGTGGTCTAAGGGAAGCTTGTGCTTTTCCTTGCCACATTGCAAGCTATATCTGTTTAGTGACTAATATATCGCAGCCCTTATGTTTTTCGATACACCATCTTTTATAAGCAGTATGTCAAAAGTATTATTTTAATGATAGCATGAACTTAAATGTTCTAATATATCTGTACTGTTTGTGTCACATTTGTTCATTTTGTTGCTTTTAATTGAAGGTTTTTAATCAAAACTTGAAGTATCTGAAGGGGTTTAGAATATTATATTAATGAAAAGATGAAAGATCCTCCAACTTACTGATCAAATATTACATTTTTTTTTAACAGTTTGAAAAGCCATGTCTACCACAGAGGAAACCCAGGTCAAAATCTTTGATATCAGTACTTGAACCAGCAGACAGAGACTGTGAGTAAAATGGATACAGAACACTTATTTTAGGAGATCATTTGTCCTGATTTTGCTCAGTTTTAACACTTGATGAGAAACATACCTATAAGCTAGAGAATACATTAGTAACTATTCTACATATGCCTTGAGTAAATTTTCAACTTCATGCCTTCAGCCACTGAAAAAGTGCACCAGAATGTAATACACATTCTGGCATTGTATTACTATTTGAATATTCAATATTATTATCCTCTGTTATGTCTTATGGCAATGAGTTCCTGTGATGGGGCATTTGCCCGGCACTGGCCCTACAAATATTAAATGCAGCTGGGGGGAGAGGGCTGGAGCTGTAGAGTGAGCAGCTGTGGAAGATACTAGCCAATTAGGGCCCAGCTGAGGGCAGTATAAATACAGGCTTCTGGAGAAGAGAAAAGACTCACTCATTCTTGCTCCAGTTGTGGAGCAGGAGGGACCTAGCTGCCAGGAACTGCTATAAGGCTTCTTGACACAGAGCAGAGATGGGGAAAAGCAGACAAACTCCCAGGCCAAAGACTTACTCTCAGGCCTTGAGAGCATAACGGTTGCAGGCAGGCACGCAGGGCAGTAGAACACAATGGCTTTGTCTAGACTGGCAAGTTTTTCCGCAAAATCATCTGCTTTTGCGGAAAAACTTGCCAGCTGTCTACACTGGCCGCTTGAATTTCCGCAAAAGCACCGACGATCTCACGTAAGATCGTCAGTGCTTTTCCGGAAATACTATGCTGCTCCCGTTCGGGCAAAAGTCTTTTTCCGAAAGACTTTTGCGCAAAAGGGCCAGTGTAGACAGCACAGTACTGTTTTCCGCAAAAAAGCCCCGATCGCGAAAATGGCTATCGGGGCTTTTTTTGTGGAAAACCGTGTCTAGACTGGCCACAGGCGCTTTTCTGCAAAAAGTGCTTTTGCGGAAAAGCATCCTGCCAATCTAGACGTGCTTTTCCGAAAATGCTTTTAACAGAAAAGTTTTCCGTTAAAAGCATTTTCGGAAAATCATGCCAGTGTAGCCGTAGCCAATAGGTCTACACCACCTTGCCAATGATGAGTGGTTATTTCAGACTGCAGTTTGACCAATGCAGGGGCTAGATAACTGGCAGTAGGGTCACTGAGGCAAGGTCGGCAGATCCTACTCCACAGTAAAATTGATTTAATGTCTGCAACGGCTGCTACTAAAAAGACAAATTAGCACTTCAGTGGTTAAGAAGTAATTTGAAGCTTTCACTTCTTTCTATTGGCCATTCCCTCACCCCCCAATGGTTATGGTTTAGTCCTGCCTCATTAAAGTCAAAGCTCTTTCTTATATACAGTACTAGAACACCTTCCTAGAGTTGTTTGGGTGCTTAAGAAGGGGCTCAGGGAAAGGAGTGCAGGAATCCGGGCTGGGATAGTAAGGAGGGGTTCTGAACAGGGGAGTTTGTAGGGAGGCAGAGTACATGGGGGAACAAATCTCCCCCACAAAAAAAATATTCCTGCCAGGGCTACTTGCATTTTCCATCTGTCCCAGTCAGGACATGAAAGCAAAGTGCATATCTCGTCTGTCACCTGCACTCCCCAGCCAAAGTGAGCAATGCAGAAAACAGTGCACTTTCCCTTGAGGATTGTCCCTGTCTGAATCAGGAGTAAGGGGGAGCATCAGCTGCTCCTGCTCTCCCTAAAGAGCACTTGGGGGATGGGAAGACAGCCCTTTTGACCAGCTTGGTGATTGTCTCTTTTCTGTATGGTTTTACAAGAAGCAATCCCATTCCAGGCACATCCCATTTTCCTGGCATAACCAAACCCCTGCATTGCTTCAAGTTATGATCAGAGGAAGTTATGTTCCAAATTCGGTGGTCCCAGCTCTTACCATCTGGGAGGTGTTCTTAGACAAACTCTCTCAACTATATCTCAACCACACAGTCTTTTTGGACTTATCTGTCCTTCCTGTTGAGTTTATAGCCTGGATCCCCATTTGTCTTTGATCAATACTTCATTTTTCCATTAATGTTAAATGTGTCAAGGTCCTCTTCCATTTTTATTTTATTCTTTTCTGACACCCCATTACTTTTCTTGAATTTAACTCTGCTCCCCACCTGCTCTTCCTCAATGTCAACTATAATTTGTCCTATCCTTTACTGGGAAATAAAAAACAATTATAACACTCATATCTCCAGTCCTTGTCTGACTTGAGTGCTCCTCTGCAACAACTGTCTTTCCTCCAACTTCAAAATCATATTTGAAAAAAAGAACAGGTGATGATATTCGTGTGGGCTGCCCACATAAGCACCTTCACCCACAATATGACTGATGACCTATTCCTACCACACTGTTTTCTTTTCCTGAACATGACCCCTCTCCATCTCATTTCTCCCCTCCCCCCCTTTTTCATCTGAGAAATGGTGAGGGTAAAGAAGAGAAAAGTAGGAAAAAGATAGACAACAGGGGAAGGAAGCAAAATTGCAAAGAGGAATCCTGGAGCCAAATCCTCTCCCTCAATTCCTAAGGAGCTGGCAGCATAGACAAGAGGAGAAAGTAATGGGAGAAGGGGAAAGTAATGGGAGAAGAACTCCGGTATTCAATTTTGGCCAACAAGGGCAGCAGCACCATCTGATGGCTCTCTTCTACACTTGAAGATTGTACTCCAGCTCCCCACTGCTGTCTCACATTCTGCAGCAGCTGCTTGCAGTAGCTCAGGAGTGGTGGCCATTCACAGTGGACATTAGGGGAAGGAAGTAAAGCAAGATGTCAGTAGACTCAGGTAATAGTACAGTATATGGGACCATACCAACCCAATTCAAGGCCTGTCCACCTCTGTTAAAAAAATTTCCAAAATCTTTTCAATTTCTGAGCTAGTAATCTGAGCCCATCACTTGAAGACAAGTTAGATATCTGCAAATCACCAGGGCCCAATGAAGTACATACTAGAATACTCAAGGAATTGACTGAGAAGATATCTGATTCATTAGCAATTATATTCACAATGTCATAGAAGATGGGAGAGATTCCAGAGGCCTGGATAAGAACAAATATAGTGCTAGTCTATAAAAAGGGAAACTAAGAACTTGGGGAATAAAACACTGGTCAGTCGAACTCCTGTACCAGGGAAGATAATGGAGCAAATAATTAAGCAATTTCCAAAAACCTAGAAGATAAGGTAATAAGTAATAGTCAGCACGGTTTTGTCAAGAACAAATCATGGCAAACCAACCTAATTGCTTTCTTTAACAGGGTAACAAGCTTTGAGGATAAAGAGAAGCAGCAGATGTGGTATATATTAATTTAGTATGATTTTTGATACTGTCTCATATGATAGTTTCTCAAACAAACTAGGGAAATATAACCTATATGGCATTCCTGTAAGATGGGTGCATAACTGATTTGAAAAACTTTTCTTAGAGAACAGTTATCAGCTGTTCACAATCAAACTGAAAGGGTATAATATTGAATGGAGTCTGAATAAATCAGTTCTGGGTTCAGTTCAGCTCAATAATGTCAGAGAAGACATTTATAAAGTTTGCAGACAATACCAAGTTAGGATAAGTTGTAAAAGCTTTGGTAAATGGGATTAAAATTCAGATGACTTCCCGAGGTCTCTTCCAGCCCTTGGAATCTATAAAAATGATTGGAATAAACTGAAGAACTGGTCTAAAGTAAGTAACATGAAATTCAAGTAAGGACAAATGCAACAATAAGTGGCACACATACAAAATGTGAAATGACCACGCAAGAGTGCTGCAGAAAAGGATCTGGGGGGTCATAGTAGATCACAAGCTAAATATGACTCAACACGGTAACAACTGTAAAAAGGAAAACATCATTCTGAGATGCATTAACAGGAATGTTGTAAGCAAGACATGAGAAGTGATGGAAGAAAGGTACCACCAGAAGAGGGCTCACTGGCAAGAAGAGCTAATTCCCATGACAGCCAGCTGGAGGCGCCAGAGTGGTGAGCTGCAACCCCATCAAAAGTTAATGACAGCTATCTCTGGAATTATCACAGTGGTATGAGATACTTACAGGGAAATCTTATTCAGCAATGACCTCAGCACTACAAATCCCTAAGCCACTGGACTTCAGGTGCACTAGACAGATTTTGAGATAGGAAAGTAGCACTGGGGTATGAAATATTTATACCCCATCATTATAGCTGCCATCCAGTCGTTGAGGGAGAGAAAAAGAAAGCTTGCTGAGAAAAAAAAAAAAACACCACACAAACAGGGAAACTTGTCCTTGTTGGAGGCCAAAATACAGTTGCAGCCCCTTTAAGAGCCAAAACACCACACTGGGAGTTGGAAAAAAAAGTGCATGTGCCAAGCAGGCTTCTGTCATAAGCCAAGTCACCCCAAGAAAACAGGTGCCAGTACGCACAGGGGAAAGTATGCCATTCCTTTTCTGTTTGCTGGGAAAATAGGTGACAGTACGTCATTCCTCATTATCACCTGAGCACAACTCCTTTAACTGTAAGTAGCACTCCACTTGTGATCACAGTCCATCTCCTGAATGATCTTACACTGTTTTATATATAATATTAGGGATCTAAAATCCCATTTAAAATGTTAACCAGTTAAACTATGTTTAATCAGTTAACCAGTCCACTGCCACAGGTGGGAGCCCGGTCAGGCTGGAGCAGCCCCCTGCAGCAGTATGGATGGAGAGCTGCTGGTTAACCAGTTACCAGTAAGCATCACTCTGTTACATTCCTACATATAGTACACATACCACATTTTTCAAGGAAAAAAACAAAAAAGCTAAGTTAAAACACTTGCCCAAAATTAAGCTTATAATGGAAATGGCAGCGGATTCTCCTTTAAAGCTGATGTGTAACTATTTTTTTAAAATAAAGTGCTCAATACCTACAAATAAAATGGATACCAAAAGGCATGCCATATAAGCAATTCTAAATATTACCTTCTGTCCACTTCTGCTGCAGAGATCCCAGCACACAATGTGCCATCACAGCAGAGTCCAGTCAATTATGCTTTTTAAATCATCTTGCAAAATGTTTCAACATTCTGAATGTTTTTTGCTATTTTATTTAGCATATACTTTTAAGCCTTGCAAGAAAAAAAAAAGTAATTGACATAACTCCTCCCCAGAAATGACCCTACTCCTTGGCTTAATGGGAGCTGTAACATCACAGCATGGTGCATACTAGAAAATCAGAGAGGAACAGCCATTGTGACCTCATGGGAAATGATAGAGCTTTATTTGTAAGTGTTTAATGTGCTAAACTCCTCTTGAGTTTAGGGAAATACTCATATATATTTACTTAAAACATGCCAGTAATTAAAAGTGAACTACAGCAATGCTTCCACAATTATTTAAAATTCTAGACTGTTATAAACTCATACATTTAATAAATAACATTTTGTACCATGGGACTAACTACTAAATGCTCAAGTAATTTCATGTTAGTGTTACTTAGAATATTTAAAATTACCCAATATTACCCATTAACCTCAGTTCTGTAATATATTTTCATTTACAGCTTTTGATTTTCCCATTTAGTTGTTTTAAATGAAATTTTTGTAAGCTTTACAGCCCATTCAGCAAACATTTAGGCACAAGTATTTCTAGTGTGTTCAATAACTTCTATTGTGTTTGTAGTATGGTTGTTATCCAAGTCCATTTGGAGAACCAATAAAGCTATTAAATAACCTAAATGCCATTACACATGTTCTGAAGAAGCAAATATTCAGACAATAGTTCTGATGCACATATGAACAACAATGTTGAAAGAACTGCTCATTTCTTTAGCCACATTTAGAAAAAAAAAAACCTCCTAATCAAGTACATTTAAAACTAAAACTTCACTTAAATACTTTATACAAAAATTCAGAATCAGGTGCTTTGCCTATCTGATAGTTATCAGCAACAGTAACATTCGGTAACATGATTTAGGCTAAGGATGTTCAGGACTAGTTGATTCCCCTGCACACACACTTGCTGCCTCTTATCAGATAGAGGCAACAAAGGGGTGGGGAAGAGGAGGTACTTCAAAGTGGCAGTGCCACACAGAGCCCAGGGTCAGCTGTGCAGTGCTGCCCCTTTGAAACACTGCCACAGCATTTCGAAGCAGCAGTCGTCACATGGAGCCTGGGATCAGCTGGGGACACCCTAGCTGACCCAGGGCTCCTTGCAGCATTTCCACAGAGATCTCAGGTTCCGAGGAAATGCCGCGCAGAGCCCAGGTTCATCTGGGGAGTCCCCAGCTGACCACAGCTCCGCGTGGCATTTCTAAGCGACAGCGCCGCATGGAGCCTAGAGAGCCTGCTCTTGTGCATTTCAAAGCAGCAGCACCCTCATAGAGCCTGGGGTCAGCAGGACTTCCCACCGGCCTCAGGACTGCACACAGCATTCCAATTTTGAAATGCACAAGAGCCACTGACTACTGGACTTGTAAATTAATCATTATTTAACATCCTTAATTTAGGCCAGTAAATTCGACAGAAAATTAAAATAATTATGTTGATCACTACTGAAACATTTTTCAAAGGATGCACATTTAACTAAGAATATGAAATTGTTTTTAAAAAACAAAATTAAAATATATTATAAAACTCTTTGAAGCCTTCTATTTCCAGAAGTAACCCTTGGATACACTTTTAGAACAGTCAATTTTTTAATAATGACTCTTTTTATTACTGAAAACATGTATTTGTCACAATCAATAAGATTTACCCCCCCCACACACAAAAAAACCTATAGATTTCTGCACCATCGAAGTCTACAAATATTGGCTCTATACACATCTGAACACAAAACATCAGAAATTTGTATAATCTATAAACCCATGGTGTTCAACCAGCTCTGAAGTGAACTAGCATATACAACCAGCAGTGTGAAAGAAAACTGTCCATTAGTAAATACAGAGCTCTATTTAGAACACTGCAGAGAGCTCTTTTGTAAATAGTAAAGCACTCTCAAACCAAAAGGATGTCTGTCCCCTTTTATTTGAAGTTTTCCAGAAAGCAATCTTGATCTTCACTAACACTGATTTTAAAATGTTCCTTCCTTTTTTCTTAAACATTTAGTTTATAAATTTTATATTTCATTTCACATTCTATTTGTACGCTAAGATGTTTTAAGAAGTTTAGTTTGACAAGAATTGACTTTTGAAAAGAAGTTAAGACAAAATGATTAAATTATCATTTTAATTTCCTTTTACTTTTAAAGAAAAACTAAAACTATGTTCACTTAAAGAACTTGATCTTATGTCTACAGCTTAAATAAATGCCTCTTTGGCTATTTTTTTAAAAAGCAGATAGCTAGTTTCTAGATTCCAGCACTGATTTAACAACTTCTTAGAATTATTTCTCTGACATATTATAGCTAAATCTTTGGGCCATCCCCAGCCAGCATGATTGCACAATCCAACCCAGGACTCCCAGCAGGCCTGAAGGGGGGGGAGCTCTCCAATACCTGCCTCTCGCCCCCAAATCCCACACCTTCCCACCAACACCCTACCCTTCTCCCCCCGCTCATAGCACCCCATCCCCAAGGTCCAGCTTCAGAAATCACAAGATGTTCTATTTGAAATCTAAAATATTAATTTGCTTTCAGAATATTTTAAATTTATTGCAGATTGTTTGTTTTCCTCTGCCTTCCATACCCCCAGGAAAAGGTAATAATTCAATAGTCATGTTTTCAGTTTAATCAATTTTCCCCATATCTTTATGAAGAAACGCTATGTTATCATAGATTCATTTAAAATAATTAAACAGTCATACCTTCTTGTTCTACTCTTTGATCTTGATCTTTGAGACCTATAGGATTTTCCTCGGCCCCTCGATCGACTACGACTGCGTTTTCTTTTGGATCCATATGAAGAGCTACTGCTAGATCGATGTCTGCGTCTGAAATAACAATTTGTTATTAACAAATTTCTGCTTTTATCAAACTCCTATCAATGTGAATTTAAAAGAGATAATCTAATATTCATTTTTACTACAACTGCATCTAGAAGCCTCAACTGAGATGAGGTCCCATTGTGCTACATGTGGTATGTATAAATATTAAGAGACAGTTCTTGTGCCACAGACCTTATCCTCTAATGCAGGGGTGGAGAACCTCAGGCCCAGGGCCACGCTTGACTGGATCTGGTGCCCGAGGCTCACGGCTCCTGCTCCCCCAAATTGGGGAGCCACTGCTGGCACTCCAGCCCTCTTGCTGCCCCACCACAGGGCTGGAGCACACAAAATCTATTAGGCTGGGCCCCCCAGGCTCTGGTGTGTCAGGAGAAAGTGAGAAGTGTCTTTTTTCTTCTCAGTCAGGTGCCATGTCAGTGAGGGGGGTTTTTTTGGTGGTCAACCTAAGTTATGCTAGCTCAGCTAAGTGAGCAACATAACTGGAGTCAGCATAGCTTGGGTCAACCTCCTGTGGTGTTTTCACTGTGCTGCACTGACAGGAGGGCATCTCCCATCAACTTACCTTATTCTTTTCAGGGAACTGAAACGTGAATGGAGAGCATTCTGCCATTGATTTAGCACGGTGTTTCCCAATTGGTGCTCAGAGGAACCCTGGGATAAGTGTGGGATCTGTGAAGAGCTGGCACTCCCCCGCCCCCTCTGAAAGAGAGCGCCAGCTAGCCAGCTTCTTAAAGAAGCAGCACACTTGTTTCCCATTCCTCCCTGGCAACGCAGAGGCATAGTGAGGTGGGGGCAGAGGGAACAGTTGCTCCCAGCCGGCAGAGTAGGGGGTGCTGGACAGGGGTGACCACACTTGACCCAAAGCGGGGAAGGAAGCACTTCCCCTCCCCAAAGGAGCCGGCGCGTGCTGCCTGAACACCTGGGGTTGTGGCATCCAGCAACTTGGTTCTGCCACCTTCCTGCATGGTGTGTGTGTGGGGGGGAAGAGGGCACGAGGGAGAGGTCAGGAGACCCGGGTCTGTGCAGCTCCAGCTGTTCAGGCAGCACGCTCTGCCCTGGGACTCACCGTGCGCACTCCTGCAGAATGGCATTACGGAAGTAAGCTGCTAGAGTGCAAGAGCCCCTGCTGCTCAGGCAGCGTGCACGCCAGCTGTTCAGGGAAGAGAAGTGCAGTCTCACACTTCCCGTAACCCAGAGGTACTGCAGGATTTCCAGATACTGGTCCCAGCTGCCCCTTATCCTGCCCTGACCACCCACAAGTATCCTGTCCCCACCAGCACTGTCCCCAGAACCCAGCAGCGCCCTGGCCCCAGCACCCTGCCACCCACCGCAGCACCACCCTGCCCCTTGTCCCAGCATCCTGCCATCCACCCTAGCACCCAGCAGCACCTTGTCCCTGGCCCCAGCACCCTGCCACCCATTCTAGCACCCTGTTCCTTGTCCCAGTACCCTGCCACCCACCACAGCACCCGGCAGCACCCTGGCCCTGGCCCCAGCACCCACTAGCACCCTGTCTCCTACTCGCACCAGCACAGTTGGGACCACATTAGTGAGGCTTGGGGGATTTTTTGTTGCATCTCACTTGTGTGACCCCCAACTGACTTTTCTGTGGGTCAATGACCCTTGACTCAAAACAGGTTCCTCATCCCTTTCATAAATAAAGACAATGCTAAAACCTTTTGAGTTTGACATACTATTTTATTTAAAAATGAAGCCTGGCCAACATGCTCCCAATTGGGGCCAAATCCCCATCTCACTGCAGCATCATAATACTCCTTCAACACCTGACCCCAAATCTGAGCCTATCATACACTGGAACCCCCATCCTGAGCCTCTTACATCCCAAACTCCTGCATCCCCACATCCTCAGTCTTCTGCCATAGCACTCCTGCACCATCCACACTTCACAAATCTCTGTCCTGAGCCCATCATACCTACAGCCTCCTTGCCCTGAGCCCCTCACACATTCAACACCAAACTCCTGCACCCTCACATCCACAAGCCTGTGACTTGCTCGGCACCCCAACCTTCCACCTGAGCCCAACACTCCCCATCCTGGAGCCCCCTTTGCAAGCCAGCATCCCTTTCTCCTGCATCCAAATTCCCTCCCAGAGCTTGCACTTCTCAACCCTTTTCATACCAAATCCATCATTCCCACCTCCTGTCTCAACCCAGTGAGAGTGTTTAAGGGCTGGGGATAGCAAGTGATGGAGAGGAGGGGAACAGAGAGGATGGGGCCTCAAAGGGGTGGGGTTTTGGGGAAGGAATGTGATTTTCATGCATTGGAGGGTCCCCCCCTTTGGGGGGCGGAGGGTTTGGTTGACAAACCAAGGGGTGCCTTGAAATTCTGAAAAGGGTTCCATGGCCAAATAAAATTGGGAAACACTGATTTAGCGGGTCTTCACTAGACCCAATAAATCGACATTCGGTGCCTCAACTGCACAGCATCCATCTCCCTAATAGTGAAGACAAGCCCTAACTAGGTAAGATAAACAAAATGGTGGGAGGAGAAACGGAAGCACAGATTGCAACAAGTCAACGGTAAAGCAAGGAGGTGAATATAGTCCAAAGCCAAATGTACAGGATCACACCTCTTCGTGGCTTCTAAACACAAAACAAGGTTGAAGACACATTTAGGACTACATTCTATAGCAGAATCTATGGAGGTGTAAGGATCAACTGCATGGAATATAGTGTAGAACTGAGAATAAGGTTGCAATAATAAATATAAAATTCAGGAAATATGAAGTTATGCTTTCCACAGCCACACAGCAATTTTTCAGCCACTGTCTTTATGCAGTATGTTCTATCAATTTCTTGTCATATGCATAACTTAATATATTTGTTACCTGAACTTTCATAATGGGTTACCTTAATTTTGCATTTACGTATGCTTTCAGAATTTACATTTACAGGCAGTCCCCGAGTTACGCGGATCCGACTTACGTCGGATCCGCAGTTATGAACGGGGCCGTTCCTCTCCCTGGTCTCCAGCAGACAAGGGAGAGGAAGCAAAGCGGCGGAACACGTGGGCAGCGGACAGGGCTGTCCGCTGCCCACGCGCTCCGAGGCTTGGCTCTGCTTTGCCCCCCCCTTCCCCTGGTCTGCAGACCAGGGGGACGGGGAACAAAGCAGAGCAAAGCCACGGAGCCCGAGGGCAGCAGGACAGCCACGGCGCGTCTGGGCTGTCCCGCTGCCCCCGTGCTCCATGGCTTTGCTCCGGACACCTGTGGTACAGCAGCTGGGGCGCTGCCAGTTGGTCCTGTAGCACCGCTCTGGGCGCTACTGGACCAACCGGGCAGCACCCCAGCTGTTCTGCCCCAGGCGTCCTGATTCAGCCACTGCTGGTCAGATTCAGCAGCGGCTGAATCAGGACGCCTGGGGCAGAGCAGCTTGGGTGCTGCTGGGTTGGTCCAGTAGCGCCGAGGAGCGGCGGCGCTACTGGACCAACCCAGCAGCACCCCAGCTGCTCTGCCCCAGGCGTCCCCAAGTCAGCCGCTGCTGAAACTGACCAGTGGCTGACTACAGGAAGCCCCTGCCCCGGGCTTCCTGGAATCAGCCACTGATCAGTTTCAGCAGCAGCTGACTTGGGGATGCCTGGGGTTCTTAAGTTGAATCTGTATGTAAATCAGAACTGGCGTCCAGATTCAGCCGCTGTTGAAACTGATCAGTTTCAGCAGCGGCTGAATCTGGACGCCAGTTCCGACTTACATACAGATTCAACTTAAGAACAAACCTACAGTCCCTATCTTGTACGTAACCCGGGGACTGCGTGTACTAATATTTTAAATTGCCCTATACTATCATAATTTCAGTTATCACTATTAGAACTTGAAGATTCCTCCTCAATTAAGTGAATAGTATAAAAAGGATGGAATTCAATTATTTATTTCAGTACATAAAAATGCATCCTTCCAATGTGTTGGTACACATTCAGCACATGGGAACACTCTTAGAACAGCAATATTAAATAGAAATCACCCCCAAAACATGGATCCTTGCAAATCCCCTCCTTCCAAAACAAAACTCTAATCACCCCCACTAAAATACATATCCATCCAAATTTAAATCCTGGAAGAAGGAGTGAGCTTTGCTTTTGAGACTTTATAATGCAAACAAATATCAGAGTAAAGAATCCTTCATTCACATGACCCTCTGACACTCCAAGTGACATATGCCCCTCAATTGAGCACCCATATTCTCCACTAATTGATATATAAGTAGTATGTAGCCCACAAAGAAACGTTGCTACAATCGGGTCTCTAGGTGACCAAGACATGCATCACTGTGGACATGGATTACTAGAGGAAGAAAGGTTACTTCCTATTTAAGTGTGGTTATATATAAAAACCCACAACCTCTTAACACCTATTACCTAAAAATAGAGAAACAAGTGATCAGAGATTCGATTTTGTCATAGTAAAATTATGCATAATTTACAACACAGTTGTGATAAAAAATAGATAATTTTATGTTATGGTCATTTTAACCTTGGACACAGCTGCCACATCCTCTTAAAAATAGGATTTGATCAAAGACAGCAAACTATTAGTCAGTGTTTAAATTATGGTGGGACATAAGAGCCCTTGCCTGTGGCCTCCCTTCTATCTGTTCCCCCTACCACTTTAATTCTCCCCCCCAGCCCATAGACCCTTCTTCACTGTGCAGTCTCTTAAATGGAACAGGGATGGGGATACTCCACTCACACCCCAAGTCCCCTGTTATCTGCCTCCTTCCCCAGTTCTCAACTACCACCCCCACAAACCAGAGATGACCCATCTCGTCCTAACCCCTTGCTAGGAGCAGTTGCCCAGGTTCAACATTTCACTGATGGATTCCAGGCTCTACTCTGGAGAAGCCTCTTCATCTCCATAGGAAGCAAAAGGTGCTGCCTGGTGGCAAGGCCACTTAGTTGGTGGAAATTAGTGGAAATACCAGTGCCAGATCCCAACCAGACCATTCCTCCTTTTCGTGATGGGCTGGGGAGAGAGATTGGGCAACCAAGGGGAAGAGGGAGGCAACCTCAAGAACCAGGCAATCTGCAAGGAGGGAGGAAGGCAGAGAATGGCACGCAAGAGCCAAAGATCCAGCCCTGCCCTTTAAGAAAACTGCAGAAGGGAGCAGAGTATGGGCGGTGAGTTACAATGGAAGGAGGGGACAGAGAGAATGTTTGACACAGGGAAGGAGGGAAGAAGGGAGCTATGGGCATTGGGTAGATACAATAGGCTGGAGAGAGGTGGCTTAAAGGCAGAGGCAAAAAGTAGGCAGGACGTAAGGCCATGGTCACCAACCCTTCAAATCACAAGATGTTTGCCCCCCACCGATTTACTCCCGCCCTCAAGAAGCCCCACTACCTACCCCCAGTGACAATGGAGGTAACGCCAGCTTCCTGCGGGGTGGATGGAAGTCCAGCAGCTGCACACCACTTCCAGGGGTTCCAGAAGTGCACTGGCTGCTCCCCTCCCCTAGGTCTGTAGTGTGCCGGGGCTTTCCCTCCTCTGCAGGGAGGAGGAGGAGTTGTCCCCAGAAGAGTCCTGGCAGATGCGGGTGTGGGGGACTCCCTGCCCCCAGCAACACCTTGTCCCCTGATGCAGAACCCTGTCCCTTTTCCCCTGTCCCCCACTGGCACCCTGTCCCCTGCCCCCACTAGCACCCTTCCCCAGTACCATGTCCCATGCTCCCACCAGCACAGTTGGGTCCACATTAGTGAGGCTTGGGGGGTTTTTGCATCTCACTTGTGTGGCCCCAACTGACTTTTCTGTGGGTCAGTGACCCTGATTCAAAACAGGTTCCCTGCCCTTCTCATTAATAAAGACAATGCAGAAACTTTTTGTGTTTGACATAGTATTTTATTTAAAAATGAAGCCTGGCTAACAAGCCCCCAGCTGGCTGCAGCATCATAACACTCCTACACCGTCCATCCCCACCCCCCAGATCCTAGATCTGAACCTATCATACACTGGAACTCCCTGCCCTGTGCCCCTGACATACCCCAACCCAAATTCCTGCACCCTCACATCCACAAGCTTGTGGCTTATTTAGTACCTCAACCCTCCATCTGACCCCAACAGCCTGGAGCCCCCTCCCCGAGCCAGTGTCCCCTTCTCCACCTCCGCCTGCATCCAAATGTCCTCCCAGAGCTTACACCACTCACCCCTTCCCACCCCCAAGTCCCTCATTCCCACCCCAGAGCCTACATATCCTGTCAACCCAGTGAGAGTACAGCTAGACTGCAGAAGTTTTTCCAGAATTCCAGAGATATCCCGGAAAAACTCTTCCGCATCCAGGGACACATTTGTTCTTCTGCTTTTTTTAGTGGAAGAGCAAACATGCTCTTTCGGTAACCCCTGTATTCCTTGTTCCATGAGGAATAAGTGGGCTTCCAAAAGAAGGGGTTTTTCTAACATTTGATCCAGTCGAGACAGGCCAAATGTTGGAAAAACCTCTTCCTACAGAAAAAAAAAATAAAAAAGCAGCAGTGTAGAGTGTATAAGGGCTGGGGATAGCAAGTGATGGAGAGGAGAATAGAGAGGGCAGGGCTTCAAGGAAGGGGTGGGGATCTTGGGGGAAGGATGGAGCACTAGATCTTGGCTTGTTCTCATTTAAAAAGTGATCTTGGATGTAAAAAGGTTGGAGACCACTGGAGTAGGGATGACGGCAAGTAGAAGATACTGTGGCAATGCAGAAGGGGTGTTATGAGTGAGGGAGAAGATGGGGGCAGATTGTGGAAGTTAACTGGTAGTGAGAAGGAGGTAATTAATAGTAGGGGAGGATACATAGCAGAAGGCAGGGGATAATGGGTAGGGAAGAAAAAGATAACTGATCAAACCAAAGTAATCAGTTGCGCTCACCTAGACCTTACTTAAAAAAAAAAATCAAATAGTTAGGATGTGAAAGTTTAACTCTGTAAACAGTTAACCGATAAGCCTGGGTTTATCAGTTAACGTTCACGGCTACACACAGGCTCTTGCCCTGCTCCTGGAGAGTCACATGCTGCCCCACAGTGCTGCCTCTGATACAGAGGCAGCAGCGTGGGATGGAAGGCAGGAGCTGGTACCCACACAGAGCTGGCTTAAAGGAGTTAACTGCCACCCTATGTGTAACTGTTGAAATTTTAATAAATTACACACATTAACACATTACTATGTTAGAAACTAACAAAAATATATAGGATCACAAAGTTTTCATGGGTAAAACCCATGTTATCAGATGAGTTGGAGTGGCTCATGGTACAATATTTATTTTTGTTAGTCTCTAAGGTGTCACAGGCCTACTAGTTTTTAAAGTTACAGACTAACACCACTACCCCTCCAAGACTTACTGTCACTCATTAACAGTTTGTTAGTTTGCTTTGATCAGCTGCCACACATTAATCATTTGTTAGCTCATGTTGATGTAGTCCCATTACAAAGACGTTTATGTCAAGGCAAACTAAAACTTTTAATGCATACCAGCAGGGCCCATATAAATGGTTCTGTACAATGGAACCAAATTAAATGGCAAAATTCACAGGTTCTCTGACAACCTGTAACACTGACAGAATCACATCCCTCCAAATGAGGAAACAAATGGAACCAAAAGCTATGTAAAGAAGGACAGATTATTTCCAAAAAAAGAGCCAACAGCTCCTCTATTTCTTCCAATCATTTCTCCTAAGTCATCGATGTGAAGGGGTGCAGTCATAGAAGATGCCCCTGTGCTGATAAAGCCACTGACACTCAGGTACAGGCTCTGGCCTAGGAGCTGTGCTTTGAGGTAAGGCGGAGGAGGAGGGTTTTGTAGCTCAGGAGGGCCTCAGGGCTGGGGAGGGGCTCAAGATGAGGCAGGGCTTGGGTTGGGTAGGAAAGAATACCCTCGTGGCAGTTCTGTATTGAAGCCAGTGGAGAAGGGGCTCATCCCAACCATCTGTGGTAGCTTCAGGGTTTGGGAAAAGATCTGCCTGCTGCATCCCTGAATCCCTGAGCAGGACTTAAAGGGAAGTAGCGCTGCCATGCTACTGCTCCACTTAGGTGAAACTTAGCACATAACCACAATCTTTTCTGATTGAGTTACAGTCAGCTGATCTTTGTCCAACCCCCAAACCTAGCAAGACACTGTGTCAACAAATCAACTACAACAGCTGTATCCAATGGAATACAGACAGAGAGCTCCATGTGTTCTCTTCCTACTGGAGACATTACAACCTATATTACTTCAATCTCTCTCCCTCTGACTTCACATACTCTTAAAACAAGCAAGGAAAAGAAGAGTGTCTTGGTAATCTATAAAGTCTATGGCCTCATAAGCCAATACCAAATTCTGTGTTCTGAAAGAGAAGAACAGAAACATCTTGGAATTATTACATATATGTTTCCCAGGGTTCATAGATGTTTCACCTAAATTTAATGGTCAATAATATCAAATTCAGCTGAAAAAAATATTCAACAAGACAACCGATTTTCATCAATTACCAACAACAAATCCATTGGTGAATGAATCAGTACAGACTCACTATCATATTTCTATGTAGTTATAGAGCACTATTCAGGATAATCATTTATTACTACATAATTAAAAAATATAGCAAAGACAGATAAAGCTTTAAATCAGAGTTAGTCCTATTCAAAGAGCTGTTGCTTTTGAACATATTTAAATTCATTTCATCCTGGTACTTTGGAGAATGCTATGGTGAAAGTGTGTCTTGCATCACTTTATCAACTTCTATCCTCTGCTCTTTACTAACATACAAAATATCTCCTTTAATAAATTCTCCTCTAATTGTTTTCTGAATCTGAATGTCCCACCATGAAATGATCACCTTTCCCAAGCCCTTAATCTAAAAATTCCTCTACAACCTTTTAAATTGTATATGCCAGCAACCTGATCAGGAGGAGCCCATACTTCCCGTATAGGCTCCTCCTTTCCCAAAAGTTCCTCAGTTCTTAACATAAATCTTTCCTCCCAACCCTATTATCTAACCCACACAGAGACCCCGTTGTTCTGCTTAACAGGCCCTAAACATGAAACTGACAGCAATTCAGAACACACCACCAACCTGGACTGTAATTTTTCCACTTAGCCTAAATCAGGCCTTCACTACCTCTTCAAGCTTTCACACTCCTCTTCCTGAGTATTCCATGTAATATCATTTTAACTATGAGGTGCAAATGCCCTAAACCGAGCATGAGGCAAAAGTGATAGCTAGAGCCTCAAAGCAAACACTTTGTCTTTTCTGGATTCAATTTTAGTAAGCTGGTCTTCATCCAGACTCCAATCTCCCTCAAGCTCCGTTTTATCTGCGAGATATCCGTGTCTGCACTAGACGAAAGAGATTCGTAAAGCTGCACGTCACCAGCATATTTTTGGCAGCAAAGTCCATGTCATATTACTATGTCCCCTACGGGCTCTATGTAGATGCTAAGCAGGAGCAGAAAAAAGAACTAGGACTAAAGGATTCCACATGTGTAGGCTTATGACGAAAAGTGGGACTTGCTCATCATGATTTACAACAGATTAGAAAAGAATAAAATTAGATGTGTACTTCTGTTAACTCATGTCATAAAATGTTAAGAGGTTCAGCAGCTACTTCTGATCAGTAACGTCAAATGTGGCAGTACAAGCTGAGTATTCTTAGATTGGTCTCACCTTCATCAACTAAAATGGGGCTTCATCAGTGCAACTAGCACAGTCTTGGTTCCCTGGCCATCTGAGCCAGGGTAAGAAGCATCCAGGATTTCTGAAATAATTAGGTACTGCTTGGAGTAATTTGATAGGTTTTCAATCAATCAGAATCTAGCAGAGGTATTGGCATGAATTCTCTCTTGAGGACTACTAAACTATTGTATGTTTCTCCCACATCACAAAAGGGTAACAAATATAGTAGAAAAATACATTTTTAAATTAGTGTAAATATTAATTGTAAAACTCATATCAAACCTTGTCATTTAAAAAGTCAACTTTATTCAATCACACTCTTGGCTTGTTAGCTTCATTTTGTTTTAAGCCACAGCACAAAGGCACATAGTTGTGTATGACTGATTGAGTGAAATTACTTATGATGAAGCCAGTACATAAACTATTAGCCATGTCAAGAAAAAATCCAAATTCAGAGTTTAAATTTTTCATGGGGTCTGCTGAAAGATGCTTGTTTGTTTAAACAAAAAAATTACTTTTAAACTTACATTCACACCAGTAATATTTGTGACTATGTGGAAAAACAACAGATTCATGCTAGGAAAGCCCTAAATAGGTGTATGACAGATTTTGTATGAATTACCCAGAACACGCACAGTTGTCAAACATTCTTAGTTCTGCTGCATAAATAAAGGAGTCAAACCTAGACACAAAAGTAAGGCTTAGGAAAGCATTATAAATTCACCTTTTTTCATAAGAATGTGAACGGGACTGGTGCTCTCGAGACCGTGATCTTGACCTTGACTTCCTTCCTGATTTCTTACGGCTGTATGTTCTATCATCTGAAGAGCTACTTGAAGATGAACGTCTACGGTGTTTCTTTTTTCTTCTGCTTCTGTTTTCTTCTTCAGTGTCTGATGAACGATGTCCCATTTTTACAGTCTAGTTAAAAACAGAAAAAAGTTAAATACAGAACTGCGGTATGCATTTATTTTTATAATAGTTTGTACAACTTACTACGTGGTGGCAGTGGGCAGCAGGGGAAAGGAGAAAACCCACCCTCTTAAATTCCTAGTGCTTATCCATTTTGTACAACAGATAGCAGCAGCCTTATGTATATAAGTCAATACATTAAAACAAAACTTACTTTATCAGCATTTTAGAATTAAACATATGGAATTAAATGTACTACAGACTTCTAAGTATCTTTATACACCAATTAATCTTAAATCAAAAAGTTCTGGTAACTGATTTCTCCATTAGACTGATGCATTTTATCTTTAATATGTTTCTAATTATTTTCTGACTTACTCAAATGCTAATTGTTCAGTACCCACTGTAATAGGGTAAAAAGTGTTACATATCTAAAAATCAGAGAACCTGTTAGTCTCTAAGGCTACGTCTAGACTGCATCCCTCTGTCGACAGAGGGATGCAAATCAAGCACATTGAAATTGATAATGAAGCAGGGATTTAAATATCCTTCGCCTCATTAGCATAAACATGGCCACCACTTTTTTCCGAAACAGAGCTTTTTTGAAAAACGGCAGTCTAGATGCAGATCTGTCAAAAATAAACCCTTTTTTGACAGATTCTATATTCCTCAAAAAATGAGGTTTACAGGATCTGTTGAAAAAGGGTTTATTTTTGACAGATCCCCACCTACACTGCCATTTTTTTCGAAAAAGCTCTGTTTCAAAAAAAGTGGCAACCATGTTTATGCTAATGAGGCATGGGATATTTAAATCCCTGCTTCATTAGCAATTTTGATGTGCCTAATCTACATCTCTGTCAACAGAGAGGTGTAATCTAGACACATTCTAAGGTGCCACAGAACTCCTCATTCTTAGCTAAGACTACACTATTGTTTGTTTAATTTCCAATTCTGCAAAAAAGGATATAACAAAGCAATTTTATAGTCTAAATAATGCTAGCCTGTTAAATGAGCAGCATAAAATAATTACATTACTAAAATGTAAGTATATGTTGACTGTATATTCGAGTCACTAGTATTCCTGCAAGTATACACACGATAAAGTTTCTCTGAAAATTATAAGTTATATTATCAAAAGATGGAAGCACTTTAATAGTTAAGCTGATTGAGGTATTCACATCAAAACCAGACAACTTTAAATGGTTTTACTTCAAAACTAGAGTTATAAATATTAAACTTTAGGCATGTTTCTTGATCCCCAAAGTGTTTACTTTGGATAAAGTTTCACATTTATACATTTGTATAAGGCTATAAAAAACTGCCATTCATTTAACCTTTGGAGAGACAATCATCTTTTCTTAGTTTGGAACTCATAAAAAATCAGTTTTTATTGCTGTCACTTCATGATTAAAGAAATATTATGCCTATGGAATATTTCAGGCTGTAAAAATGGATAATGTTGTAAATCCTTTTTTATTCCAGTACCACTATTCCCACCCACCCAAGATATTGAGATTTCCCTCCTCAGACCAATGACACTTAACATGGGGCCTTCTTCTCAAGAATGAGGAATTATTTTGGGGTTCTCTGATTACATCTATATCAGGAAATTGGGACTCATAATTCTCCATTAATATCAATGATGGAAGCTAAAGAGTAGAAAGGGCTGAAGTATTTTTAATGACAGTATCATCTAACCTCGACCAATAGTGAAGAATTACAGATCCTAATTTTCCTTGTATTGCCCTTTCAATTCCACTAGTTTTCCTAGCACCCAGACTTTGTCAAACACACACACACACACACACACACACACACACACACACACACACACCCACCCCCCTACCTTTCATGATCTAAAGGGCAGAACTCCATTTGCAGTTAAGGAACAGACAAATTGAACCAAAGGTAACATCTCAATTATGATAATTTAAAGCACTGCTTCACAAACCTGAGTTTTGGCTCCCTGGAAGTGTCACGTATTTAGGAACAAAATTTTTGGTTTGGGGGTTTCCCCAACCCTGACTGTTAAATTACTTTTAAAAATCACCTGTATCTTATCTATGGCTTTGCATAGTTATGTTGCTTTTTCACAGACAAGAAATGTCTCTGTACTCTCCCCTCCTGCTGGGGGTCTTCAACCAAGAAACTTCTCACTGGGGGAATCATTTCTCAGGCAGTACTGAAGGAGCAGAGGGCAAGAGAGGTTCTCTTTGCCAGTGGCAAGCAGCACCAGCACTAGAGATAAGGGAAGGGGGTTTATGCAAACACAGATGTATGTCAGCATTATAACGGAATAATTATCAAGTTCTAAACAACATGTAGCAAACATTCAGCTGAAAACCATAGATTTATATAATCATACAAATGTAAGGCTGGAAGGAACGCCAAAAGGTAATTTAGGACAACCCTCTCCAATGATCCAGGACCAAGTATACCTGAGACAGTTGTTTGTCTAACTTGTCCTTAAAAATCCCCAAGGGGATTCCACAACCATCCTTGGAAACAAGTTTTGGAGTTTAACTACCCTAGTTTTTAACTAATAACTAACCTACATTTTCCTTGCTAAAGATTAAGCCACTTATTTCTTGTAGTACTTTCAGTGGACATAGAAAACAATTAGTTACTGTCCTCTTTATAACAACATATTTTAAGGCTTATCAGGTTCCTATCTTCTTTTCCCAAGACTAAGCATACCCAGTTCATTTAGTCTTTCCACACAAGTCAGACTTTCTAACAATTATCAGTTGTGTTGCTCTCCACTGGACCCTCTCCTTTTGGTCTCTATGGGTATGTCTACACTACAAAGTTAATTTGAACTAACAGACGTTAGTTCGAATTAACTTTGATAGGCGCTACACAGGCAAACCGTTAGTTCGAACTTAATTCGAAATAGCGGAGCGCTTAATTCGAACTAGGTAAACCTCATTCTACGAGGACTAACGCCTAGTTCGAATGAAGGGCTGTGTAGCCACTTAATTCAAACTAGTGGGAGGCTAACCCTTCCCAGCTTTCCCTGGTGGCCACTCTGGGCACCACCAGGGAAACTCTTCTGCCCCCCCCCCCCCCCCCTCGGCCCCGGAGCCCTTAAAGGGACACGGTCTGGCTACGGTGCCCGTGCCAGGTGCAAGCCTGCCAGCACCCAGCAAGCAGACCCAGCACCTGGAACAGCATGAACCAGCCACCCGCTGCCACCCAGCCCTCCACCTCTTCCCGGGACCAGGCTGGCGGCTCCCAGGAGCCTGCCCAGGTCCGCAAGAGGAGGGCGCCCACCTGGTCTAGTGCGGAAATTGTGGACCTCATCCACGACCTCCGCACTAGGCACAGGAAAGTGGCCGTCTAGGGCAGGATAGCTGCCAGCCTGGCTACCCAGGAGCAGGTTTGCATGACAATCAGGGTGGTCCAGTGAAACCTCCGACCCTGAGCTTAGAACATAGGAATGGCCATACTGGGTCAGACCAAAGGTCCATCTAGCCAAGTAGCCTGTCTGCCGACAGCGGTCAACACTAGGGACCGAAGACAATGATCAAGCCATTTGTCTCGTGCCATCCATCTCCAGCCTTCCACAAACAGAGGCCAGGGACACCATTTCTACCCCCTGGCTAATAGCACTCCATGGACCCAACCTCCATGAATTTATCTAACTTCTCTTTAAACTCTGTTATAGTTCTAGCCTTCACAGCCTTCTGCAGCAAGGAGTTCCACAGGTTGACTATTTGCTTTGTGAAGAACAACTTTCTGTTATTAGTTTGAAGCCTGCTACCCATTCATTTCATTTGGTGTCGTCTAGTCATTCTATTATGGGAACTAATGGAGAACTTTTCTTTATGCACCCTCTCCACACCACTCATGCTTTTATAGACCTCTATCATATCCCCCCTCAGTCTCCTCTTTTCTAAGCTGAAAAGTCCCAGTCTCTTTAGCCTCTCTTCATATGGGATCTGTTCCAAACCCATGATCATTTTAGTTGCCCTCCCCTCTCCCACCTCCTTTTCCCAGTCTCCCCAAGTTTTGTTCAATAAAGAGAGTTTCTATTTTTGACCACACTTGTACTTTATTTTGTACATCAGGAAGGGGGGCTAGGGACGGGTAAGTGGAAGGAGGTGAGGGAGGAATGGGGTACAAGCCCCTGATGAGGACTGGGGTGGCTCTGCGGGCTCCTCAGGGTAGAAACACTCCTGCAGCCCCCCGATTGACCCCCCCGGATGGCAGCCTGTGGCAAGTGCAGCCGGGCTGATGGCCGAGTGCTGTGATGTGCCAAGTGTGGGCACTCAGGGCACTCCAAGCCAGGACTGCTTTGCAAGCGGGGAACCCCTGAGAACTGTCTGTCCGGGGTGGGGGTCGGGTCCCTTTAAGCACAGCCCTCGGCTAGCCTGAGACAGCAGCTCCACGCTCTAAGTCCTAATCTGATGCTCTGCCAGCACTGCTTCCGGCCAGCCTTAACCTCGGTTCAGGGTCCACTCAATGTGGACATGCTAGTTCGAATTAGCAAAATGCTAATTCGAACTAGTTTTTAGGTCTAGATGCACTAGTTCGAATTAGCTTGGTTCAAATTAACTAATTTGAATTAAGTTAGTTCGAATTAGTGCTGTAGTGTAGACATACCCTATCTTTCCTAAAAAATGCAGTGTGCAAAAAAACATACTGTTCCCCACTTGAGGTTTCACCAGTACCAAACAGAGTGGGAAAATACATCTCGGATTTTAATACAATACTCCTGTTAATGCACCACAGAATATTATCTTTTCATATTCAATTTTAATCCCACCCAAAAATGATCCTTTTCTACAATGCTACTGCCTAGCTAGTCACTTCTCATTTTGTAGCTGTGCACTTGATCTTTTTCCTTCCTAAGTGAAGAAGCTTGGATTTGTCTTTCTTGAATTACATCTTGCTGATGTCAGACCAATTCCCCAGTTTGTCATGGTCACTATGAATTCTAATCCTGACCTCCCAAGTGCTAGGAACACCTCCCAAAGTGATGTCATCCACAATGTTATAAACATGCTCTCCATTTTATTATCAGGTCACTAATGAAAATATTGACTCATGACACCTCCTTTCAGGATCTCATTACATACATGTACCCTCCCCCACCACATCTGACAGTGAACCATTGATAATTACTCTGAAATAATCTTTCAGTTGGTTTTGAACCACTTTATAGTTACTTCATCAAGGCCATGTTCCCTAGTTTGCTTATGAAAATGTGGGACTGTGTCAAAAGCCTTACTAAAAATAAAGAGCACATCTACCGCTTCCAATAGACCAGTCACTCTGTCAAAGAAGGAAATTAGATTGGTTTGACAGGATTTATTCTTGACAAATCCAAAGGCCACTACTTTAAAATAATCTTCAACTACTAAAGCTAAACAGAAAAGTAGACAATGCAATGCTAGTTAAAATTTATTAGTATTTTTATGTCTTAATATTACTTCCAAAAACCTACAGCCACTGGTGTCATATGTTTACATTTTAATAAATAAAATTATGAGAACAAGGAAACTACAGAAATGTTTAGAAATAAACCTGCAGAATTTGTAAATAGGACTTGTAATATTTTCCTTTGGGAGCAAGAGTAATTAAAGCTTTAAAAAAATGCCTAACAAAGCAACTATTCCTTAAAGAGACTTTGAAAGCATCTTATTTGCTGGTCATGCAAGTTATAAAATACAGACAAGCACAAACTATTGGCAAGACCCTTCAACTTCCACCAGTAATAGACAGAAATAGAATTATGATCGAGAAACATACAGCAATGGCAATGAAAGCCATTCCTGTATCAAATGTCACCATCCATTGATCTACTGAAGATTCTGCAGAAAATGTCCAGGTGACAAAACAAGTTAAGAATAAATATTTGGCATAGCAGCTGCATGAAGCCATAGACATAACTAACATGGCTCAGATTCTGTGTCACGTGAGATTGGTCAAAATATGTACAAAAGTTGAAGAACTTATATTGCAAAGAAATCCCAAGCTTTTGAGAAAATAATCAAGATCCTTGGTAACTTCAAAGTGGATGAAGATCTTAACCAAGCTACGTGAATGGGACTATGCACAGATGGGGCAGTCAGTAGACATGAGCACAAAGAACAGTGGAGTGACGCATCAGCAGAGCTTAATTTCTACAAGGGCTTGCCAGGGCTTAGCTCCAGTACCTCAAGACTTAACAGTTCATAGCCCATCATCTCTGGGCTTAATGCATCAGTTACATATCATTCAGCTACCAGAAGAAGGTTCAAAGCTCCAGCACTGCTTACTTTTGCCTGGTACCTCTTTTATTACAAATTAAGTATTGAGCATAAGTAAATAGAGTGGCCTTACACTGAATGATTCCTGGAAAAGCTGCTGCCTAAAGAACTTTAGCTACTCAACGTTGTTATTAAAATAGTTCATTTCATAAAATCCCAAACAGTGAATACACTAGGAATGTAAGCGAGTACTCAAGTAGTCGACTACCCAATAAGCCTAAGCTCATCAGGTAGTCAACTACTCACTTCCCGCTCCCATCCCCCGCTGCCTTAAAGCTGATTCCCTCCTGCACCATCTCCATGGTGCCTCCTGCCCCTCCCGTCTGTGCTGCTGCAAGGCAGCGGGGGTGGGGAGAGGGGCGGGTAGAAGAGGTTATCGTGAAACAGCCTCTGCTCATGACAAGTCCAGGCTGCTCTGGCAGCAGCTCCTATCTGCAGGACCCAGCACAAGCCAGGAATGCTTCAGTCCCAGCTCGTTCAAGGTCCCCCTAAGCCTCTGCTTCTTAAATGTAGTAAGAAATGCAGGCAGCTCTTACTACATTTAAAAGGCACAGGCTCAGTTGGGATAGCAAGCGCCCCGCCCCGCCCCACCCTTATCGACTAATCAAGTTCAATTTCTATCAACTATTTAATTACCTGGTTAATCAAAATTTAACATCCCTAATTGTTAGATGGCAATTTTTTCAAGTAAAAAGTGCTTCGAGTGAATTATTAAAGCAATTTATTTCATACTGAAATTGACTTTTTGAATAAATTCAAAATAAGTACTGATGCAATAAATTCAAAATAAGTACTGATGCAACTTTTATCTAATTTAAATAAACAATACTTAACTCTGTAGATTAAAAGTTAATGACAGCAAGATTAAGGAAATACAGAACAGGGAAACAATGAATATAAAAGACATTTCAAATAGTGAATATCCCATTAGATATGTATATAATTCTGACTCATAGCATTACACTTCATCGTGCACATTATCCACTGATTTTTTAAATACACTTTTTTATTACAATCCTAAAATTGCATCTAGAATTATATCAAGCTAATGAAGCCAACTACATAAATGACTGACAACAGTATAAATTTGTAAAAACAATTATGCACAGTTTCCCACTAAAACATTTTTGGAGGAAAAATAAATGTTTCTGAGTGAGCTAAAAATCTAACCAAGGTATACGTCTTGATGGCTTTAAAAATGCTTTACAATGGGTGGCACCATAAATTATTTATAGCACATTACTATTATAATTCAAACTCCGCTCTGGAGGCATAATTAATAATTTCTTCATAGGCTTTTCTATAATGCTTATGATTATAATATCTGAATGTTTCACAAACATCTCCTCAAGATGACAGAGTATTATCCCCCACAGAGACTGAGGTCAAAAGTATCCATTAATTTTGGGTGCCCAATTCGAGACACCAAAGGACTTCCCCTCCCCCCCCAAAGTACTGAGCATAACGGAGCACATCTATGTTCAAAGCACAGCCCCTTTTCACATCAAGTGCAACTATGAGTGCTAAATACTTGTAAAAATCCAACTCCAAAGTCTTAAGGAAGGCATCCAGAATATGAAGAGCACAATTAGTGACCACGTGGGAAAAGCGATTTAATCGCCATCCTTACGCATCACATAAGAATTATGACACAGGAAGGGGCAAATCAAATCTCCAGAGCAGATTTCAACTGGCTCTACTGCATTTCTCTCTCTTCCTGCAGTCCCCTGCATTATTCACCTCACATCTTCCAAAGCTCCTGCATTGAAGCTGTGGACACAGGTGTGTACCTGGCATAATTAATGAACTCCCCCAATACCTGTTTTTTCTGCAACATGAGGGAGACCCTGACATACATTCAAATAGAGCGCATAAAGCTACAGCTCATCTTCCAACTATTCCAAAATCTCTTAATGAAGCTCTGGCTGCTCTTTCCCCTGCACCATCTAATCCTGGCACATCTCATCTGTGGCCCCACTTAGTCACAAGGCTTCCTTGTCAACCTCCTTCTGCCTCTGGCGAACATGACCATCCATCATTCCAAGAGGAAGGAGCTATGAGGGGTGTCCTCTACAACTGTTGGGCCTATGTCCAGTCCCTTATCTGTTCACACTTCCAGACAGAATTCCTCAGGACAGTATCCACTGACTCTGTAGACACATCAAACAAAATTTGACACCATAACCAGATAGCTCAACAGCACGCATGAAGCTTTTGAGTAAATCCAGTGCACAGACCTCTGCCACTTGAATGATGGGTAACTGTTAATAGCAGTAGATTGTCACCCTCTATATGGAGTAGCAATAAAGTGGACGAGACATACACTCTGCCAATGGATTTCACAGATATTTTCTCACAGCAGGAGGATCAGACTGAAGAAGCTGGTTCTATTCCAGTCTCTGGGGAGGAATGTGTTCTAACTGCCCCTAAGCCTGATCCCTTCTGCCCTGTGTTTTTCCCCATCCTGCCTCAGCTCCTCCTTGCAGACCCATTCTATTCTCCTGCCCAGTATGCACTCCTCAAAATGCCCATCCTATTCCCAATCTCACTACTTCAGAATCCTCATTCAAGTCCCAACCTCTCCCAGCAGTTTCAATCCCGTAGTCCAGAACAACCACTCTCAGAAGCCGTGTCCCAGATCAACTGCTGGATTTCTGTATGGAAAACCCAAGGGTAACAGCAGAATAAATTCTGCTTCAAATACTGAATTCCTGACAAATCACTCCTCTTGCTGATAATAAGCATTCACAGATGGACTCAAAGAATGTCAACATGCCACCTGTTGGAGCAGTGCTAATACAAGAGAAGGTAGTCACAAAGAGAGAGCGAGGCCCATGTGAAACAGCTTCAATGTCTGCAGATCTGAGTGTGTCTGTGACTGGGTGCAGTTACAGAAGACCACTTGTGGCTGCTTCCTGGTTTGCTGACAAAGCCACTGACACCTGCCTTCTTGCTCTTTGGGGCTTTTCAGTACCCTGTCCTTCTGGGACAGATCTCCTGGTCTCCTGGAGTGAAAGGCACAGAGTTGAGATCACCACCACTCCTCCCATCCCAAAGAGCAATGAAGACACCGAATCACTTCAGCTCTGAGGAGAATGCAGTTCTGGGCACAGCATTCAGGAAACCAACCCCCAAACGGGATGAAAATCCAAAATAAATCCGTCTTCCACTGTGTGAGAAGCCCATTCAGGTAAGCCTGCTTTAACAGAAAGGAGGATGTACACACTGATTGCTCCCCCAGGTTACAATTATTTACACTGAGCTTGATAGTAAATAGAAGTAATTTTGTTAATTTTGTTAAGTACAAACAGTAGGATTTAAGTGGTTGCAAGTGAAAAAACAGAGCTAAATAAATTACAAATTTAAAATAAAATGCATACTAAAGCTTATTTCAAACTTACCCTAAAACTGTTTTTATTTTTGCTAACCCTCCAAGCCAGGGAAGATCTTTTTCTCCTTGGGGTCCCTGACTATTTCCTTGCGTGTGTCATGCAAGCCAAACAGACTGATAGCGTTCCAGTTTAAATAGACTTCCTTTTGTGGAGAATACTTGGATATACACCACTCTTCCATGGTGTAAGTTGGTTTGGTCACATGTTTTCCAGGACCAACCACTGCTCAAACTTAAGAGACAAAACTGGGCTACTTATAGGCAAGTAAGTTGGTCACCCAGTGATCAAGGATGTCAGAACACTGGAGGCAACCTTAATGGCTTTCATTTGCACATTTAAAAACAAACAATTTCATACCCCGTATTTGTAACTTTGTATAATTTTGTATGTATACACAAAAATAAGATATACAGATCCAACAGACTGAGATATTAAAACTGATGGACAAAATACCTTATGTAACCTAACACCTCTTCAAGTTAGTAATCTCAGCAAAGATGCTTGGAATGTGGCTTTGCGTAATATTAACACTAACTTCCACTAGCCATATATCACATCACTGTCATATGGATAAATAAAGATATTCACTGTATAATTTTGCCAATCTGGTATTTTCCACAAGCACTAAGTTTTCAATTGTTAAGAAATAATTTCTTAGTAGACATCGGAAGGAAACAATTTCCATTAACAATACTGACTGACAGCCCTGGAGGCTGGGGGCTTCTCCAGCCAGGCTGTGCTCCCTGCCCACAGGATCCCACTTCATCGGTTAATGGGTTAAACATAACATTTAACCAGCAAACTGATAAAATGAGATCTTACATAACTAGTCTATACTAGACCTGATAATTCACACACACACACACGACTGATAACTACCCCAGATTGCAAAGACAAGCATTGTACTGCTTATATTAGCTGGTTTGTCATTTTCTGGGCTCCACTGATAAAAAAGATCCAGGCAGCCCCTGGCTCTCAACACTCAGTTCAGCTGTCCTGGCTACGGATGTTAAATATTGAGTAATTAACTTCAAAGGCAACAGTGCCCCATGTAGCCCGGGATCAGCTGGGGACTCTCCCTCTGACTCCGGGCTCCGTGTGGTACTGCCGCTTTGAAACACTGCAGGGATCCTGACACCGGACTCCCTGCGGCATTTCAAAACAGCAGCACTTCATGGAGCCCAAGGTCAGTGGGGGAGTCCATGCAGCACTGCCACTTTGAAACAGTATGGGGAGCCTGATGCCAGCCTTCCCACGGCATTTCAAAACAGTAGCACTGCACGGAGCCCAGGGTTAGCAGGGGTAGTCCCAAGCTGATCCCAGACTCCACACAAGGCCGCCGCTTTGAAACGCTGCATGCAGCCTGGGGCTTTACTTTGAGTAAAAAATTTAAAAACTAGGAATAAAATGTTTTCTATTACAGACTAACATGGCTACCTCTCTGAAACTTAATTACTTGAGGAGAGTACAAATACTGAAAGAATGTACTTGACTAGTGTAACAAAATATTTCTACTTAGTTGCTTTCCACCTCTGGCATTAGGGATGTTAAAATGAGGGATTTTTTTAAAAAACATATAATCGCTGAATTTTTCAGTGGTTTCACATTAATATGCAGCAGGGAAGCAGCTCCACAGGAGCCTGATATGTGCAGGGAGCAGCCTTTAAACTGGCTCCTGTGAAGCTGCTTGCCACTCCCTTCATTCATGCTGCTGCCACTGGTGCAGAGGCACCAGTTCCAACCAAGCACTGGCTCCTGCCTGCCCCTCCTCCCCACTCTAACACACAGGCAGCAGTGTGGGAAGGGGAGCAGATGGCTCCCTGGGAGCCAATGCTCATGGGAAGTTGTCTTAAAATCCCAGGTTCATCATTTAACTGTGTAGCCCTACTTCACACATGTTCTTCAGAGACCAACAACCTCCACTATGCCCTCTTAACCATCCTGTTAGCCTCAAAGCATAGCTCACAAGGATGATCTATAACCTTTTCATACAGGATTATGAAAGCTAGGTCCAGTTTAAAAAGTCTTGCTTCCCTTTTGTGAGCCCCTGGGCCATAACAAGGGTGAGGCAAGCAGGGTGCTCAACCCCTGGTGCATCAGAATCTGAGCTGCAAAGATGCAATAAGTAAAAATAAGGTGCTGCTAGAGCATGACACGTGCTAACATAAGGGGGGGGGCACAGAATTAATATTTTGCCCCAGGTGCAAAAATACTTAGTTACGGAGCCTCTGGCTCACTCAACCCCATCAAGAGGCCCTGAAAATTGGTGGGGCACTTTACAGTTGGATGTAACCGGGGTAGGCCCCATTTCCCTACACAATGCCTCGCACTCGCTGGGGTGCGGGTAGGGGCGGACGAGGCGCGGCAGGCCCTGCTTCCACTCGCAGGCCCGGCTGCTGGAACTGGAGGCGAAGGGGGCTGCACCGCACGCGGGGGTTGCACTGGCCTAGAAGGGCGCGCGCGCGGACCCGCTCTCTCCGCGGCCCTGCGCTGACAGGACAAGTGACAAGAGCTGGCGCCGCTCCCCTGGGGGGAGGGGCTGGGAAACGGGGGCCTCCCTGAGGGCGGGTGGCTACTGCCGTGGCCTCGCTCCCTCCTTGCGAGGGGCCGGCCCCGCTCCCGCAGCCGACAGGGCCCAGGCCGCGGAGCGGGCAGAGCCCGGCGCTTCCCCGGAGTCACCTCGGAAGCGCCAGCCCCCGCCGGCCCACAGAGCGGCGGCCCCGGCCCAGGCTCGTTACCTGACTCCCGCCTCCGGCCCGGCGCGCGAGAGCCCGGAAAAGGCTGCCGGGTTTGAGCTCAGCGCCTTCCTGGTGCCGCCGCCAGGCACGGCCAAGCCATCCCGGAGCTCATCCATTCAGCCAGGCAGGCGGCAGGGCTAGGGAAGGCGGAAGACATCGATTAGCGCTTCTGCACTCCTCTCCAGTGAGGATAAGCAACGATCATCCTAATAAAAATGATACCAACAAATTAATTAATTAGAGTGCACTGAGCCTGTGTGGGCTTTTTTAAATGCAGCTAAGCGGGGTAAAATTAATGTCCTTTCTTTAGCCAAAAATGCTGGAATAAATAAATCACAGGGCTCTGTCTCTATAGGTGCACTATGATTAAAATCTCATGATTTATTTGCAAATTCCTTTAAAATGCGGCGTTTCTCCTTCCCCAGAAGTGGTGATGGTCTTCTGAGGTTGGGTGCAAATTAGTTTTTCATTTAAGAGACTGTTTTGACTCGTGCTGTTTGAGGAAGGAGAAGAAGAAGGGGGCTGTTGGGAGGAGGGGGAGAAAATAAAATTTATAGTTTTTCATTTAAGCCAAAAGTAATTAAAGAAGCTCAGTATTTCCTGGAATTCATACTACCCTGACATATTTTTTCCATGGCAGAGAGGTCCATTTCCCTTCTTTGCCAGAAAGGCTAAGCACTTGAAGTGCTGGAGTAAAGTATCTACTATGCGCTTTGGGTCGCTTTCTGGGTGGTGGTGAAGTGGGAGAAAGAGCTGAGTCTTAAAACTGTTTGCTATACACGATCTTCAGTTATTCGCAGACAGCTGAGATTAAATAAAACAGTTCAGTTAACGGGTCCTGTTAAAAAGATGCCGAAGTCTCCAATGTATTAGGGAAAGGTGTTTCAAAAGATTCCCTACTTAACTTGTTTCAAAATCTTGAGTCGATTGGGGAGGAGGGTTGGTCATATTACAAAATATACGATGCTTCATTTTGCATTGTTTTCTTCTCCCCTCCCGCGCCAGAAAGAGTACAGAACACAATGAGTACACATATTTGGGAAGAATAAGGGCGGTAGTCGCTTTCTATGCTCTTAGATTTTTTAATCATTTAAATATTTGCATAACAGTTTGATATTTGCTTAGCTTTTTTGTAATAATAAGCACCAACTCAAAATCCCTGGCTCAAACATGTACCGTCTTAAATGAACCCTTCAAACATACATTCATATACAGACAACTTTGATTTGTCCACATTATTTCCAAAAACACAAGTTGTATCTTGCGTTCCGAATAGTTTGATTACATTTGTTTCGCTTTTAAGTTTGGGGAGTGTTTGGTATCTGAAATATTCTTAGTTCTACTTCAAATGTATATGTATGATTTAGAATTAGTGTTGCCACGGCGGGAAGTGCAATAAACTATGAAACAAAAAGAAATTTGTTCACACGTATTAACAGCTAAAGTTCGGTATTTAAAACGTATTCTCTTTTCGGCTCACTTTGTCACTTTAACAGTAACATCTTGTCATATTTCTGTGGTTCAGAATAATTGTGACTTCATTTAATTGGGCCAGTGATAACAATCTTCCCAAACAATCTCAAAAATCGATATAACATACGGATGTTTCCGTTGCTTCCTTCAAAGTCCAGTACTTTGTAATATCAAATCCGTCAGTCTAAACAGACTGAACTAAAAGTACTTTGTGTTTCCTTAAGCAAAATGATGTCTTGATTAGTTTTGTCTTCTAAATGAAAAAACTTTGGAAATTATTTCCTATGGTAACTAATACACACATAACTGTATCTGAGACATGCTAATTACATTCTAAATACTGTACCTATTATAGTAAATAAACACTCTTTTATGTAAAGTCGTCTTTGAAGAGGTCAAATGAAAAATCAATACATAAGCAAGAGTTAAACAATTTTGAATAATTTATTAGCACTCTATCAAAGGTGTAAAATAGCTGCATCCTAAATAGCCTGTCAATGAAAATGTTATTTTAATAGGATTTAAACAACAATAGAAAATCAGTATTAGCAATAAATACGGTTTAATCTGATGCCTCTATTTGTCATATGAAAATGTTAATGTCAGGATTGCATTTGTCATTCTTAACTGCATTTTTTTTATTTTGTGTGTTTCTATTACTAAGGAAGAACTTTTCAAGCTTTGCTGTCATGTAAGGTGTTAATGTTTACAGAGCCTATAGTCAAGTATCCTATAACTTGCACAACTCCATTTGCTTAACGCAAATAACAATTACATCTTAATACTAAATATATTTCCTCACGTATGAAAAACAGTCTTACAATGAACTGATATTAGCAATATATAGTATACGGGAGAGTTTTCTCAAAATATGTGTGTGTTTTCAGTGTTAACAACTAAGATAAAAACCTGTAAAAGTAAACTGTGTGTTTGGGATTCTCTTCTCTTAGTCCTGTGGGATAAATAAAACATATTCGAACTGCAAACAAATTTAGAAAAAATGCATCAGATTCTTAACACAAAAAGTAACTATGTTCCTCTGGGGAGATGTGTTGACGCAAATGTAATAATCTGATTCAAAGAAAGCATGGGGAAAGATTACTTGGTTGGTATCAGAACGTATATTTCCTATCACCAGTTCCAGCTACTCAAACACACTTTTAAATTTGGCGTGTCAGTAAACATCTGCTTGGGAAATATCGTGACAAATCAACCGCACAACCTTTCAAATTAACACACATCTCTCTCGCTCTCTTTCTCTTGTTAATTGTAACCGACCAAACCCGCACGTATTTCTTGTGAGAGCAGTTTCTTCCCTCGGACAGTATCACCTGCAGGACTGCTACTGTGTGCTGTGTATACACGACATTTGTAGGAAGCGCTCCCGGTTCCTTGTCCTCTCTCCAAGCAGACTTGTCATTTTTCATTTTAGCCACTCCCCTGCAGATCCTGCCCATTTCCCCTGTGTTTAACTAACTCAGGACACTAGCGCAAGATCCACGCCTAATTAAATTAATTAGGGATTCTTGTCAATCCTGGATTAATGGCCGATAGCAACCCCTGGCCACAAGGATCTGAAACCTGGAGGACTAGCGATCTCTCTGTCTCGCTCTTTCGCCTCGGCGATGCTGGACTGATACAGGAGAAGCGGGTTCATTCATAGTTCCAAGGGGAGGTAATTTGCTCAGAACAAGGGGCAGGCTTTGCAAAGTATAAATAGTGCGACTTCAATAGCAACATCACTATCAGATCTGAACTCTTAGCAGGAAGAATTGTCAAAGATCTTAACATTTCACAAGATCGCTCCAGTTGGGAACCATCCGCTCCCATTTAACTCCAGCCCCATTGCAGCGGGCCTCCTCCCCTCCCCACTCCATTGATGTGTTATTGGGGGGTTTGGAACAGTAAGCGGAAAAAACAAGGGGAAGGCGCCCTGAGAGCCGGCGATGGAAGAACTTACAGCTTTTGTCTCCAAGTCGTTTGATCAGAAAGTGAAAGAGAAAAAGGAGCTGATCACGTACAGGGAGGTTCTGGAGAGTGGACCTGTCAGAGGAGGCAAGGAGTCAGGCGGCTCCAGCGAGCCCAGCCGGGAAGACGTGAGCAGCCCAGCGGTCCGAGCTGGCGGAGTAGGCGGCGGCGGCGGTGGAGGAGGCGGAGCGCGGTCTCCAGTCAGAGAGCTGGACATGGGCGCCGCTGAGAGAGCCAGGGACACGGGCACTCCCAAACTCAGCGAGGGTAAAGGCAACCCCCGCGCACCCCGCGGCCCCTTTCTCTCCCACCCATCCCCCCGCTAGCCTAGGCCGGTCTGGGGCGCTGAGTTCAATAACTGGACGGTTGTTTGGGGGAGAGCCGGGAGGAGGAGGGGGCTGGTTTTCACTCTGTTTTTGCTCAGAGAACCCCACATGCAGCTCTCCTGCAGGAGCCTGCCCGGCCCGGGCACCGGGCTCTGCGGCGGGGGTGAAAGTGACGGGAGAATGAGCGTGTCCCCACCCCCACCCACGACCAGGGGCGCACAGATGTAGCCTCTGCCGAGGGGAAGGGGACCGGCAACCCAATGCTTGGGATTTGGGGAACAGCCATCGAGGACTTTTGCGATAATAGAAACAGCTTTCTCCTGGCTCTGTTCTCCGTCATTTGATCCACCGGGGGTTGCTTCAGACCAGGAGGACGGTGACTGTATCAGGCTTTATTTCTCGATGAACTTTTGTGTTTTCTCTCCAACCGTGAGTGTGTAAACCACACCACACGGTCGGGCGATTTTGTTCAGGCTCGTACGTTAGTAGGCTGCAGTGCTGAAACTACTTTACATTTTGCAGTACACATGTTGTATTTGCATACGACAATGTGGTAGATTTAAACTTGACTGCCACTTTAACGATTCCAGGGGTTTAAACAATACCATTAATTTGGAGAGTCTGATATACAGTAATGGGTATCTTTCCACGTTTTTCCAATTAAGGAAAATATGTGGTATGCCTAGAAGTTTAGATTAAAATATTTAAGCACGCAATTAACTTGTTTATAACATGATCTGTTCCTGATTATAACGAGAAGTCATTGTGGTAAGAACGAAAGCTACGTTACATATATTAATCCATTTATATTTAAAAAGCTGGAAATTTCCATAGCATAGTTGAAAGTTTGATATCTATAGCAGTAAATGAAGTATATTTAATGTTTATACATTTTAATCGGATATTGATGAGGACATAGTTTCATGTTAGATGATTTAAAAATACATTATAAATAGGAATATTTTATACAATGTTGTACATTTATTTTAAAAGACAGCCAGTTGCATAACTGGGTATAAATGTTAGGGATGTGTGTACAATAAACGTTTATTTAAAAAAAAAAACCTAATAGTTACAATGCAAGCATGTGTTCTACCAGGAGTCCTTTCCTTACCCTTTCTGTTTGGCTTTATCTGTCTGCCGATATGTGCATGAACATATGCAGAGACAGAGAGACTGAGGGAAGAAAATAATGTTATAATGTTATAAAAAGCACCGTTTGCTTATTCAAAGAGCACTATAGATGTCAGCTACATTTGAATGGCTGCCTTTGGTTTTAGAATGAGGTTATAATATCTAGGGACTGTTTACTCCAGATCTTTTGTTCAAAGAATTATTTCTCTCCAGATCGGAACTCGATTGAGAACATCTTCCGGAAATGATTTTATAAACAAATTCTGATAGCGATCAGAGGGCTATAACGAGCTGCGAACACAGTAAACAAATCGTGGACTTAAGATGCGCAAATAAAATCCCTCCCAAAGCTCTGCAGTGGGAAGCAGGAATTCGGAAGAAATATTGTACAATTACAGACACAACTTATTGTTAGGAAGCCCTGAAAATATTAATGAATTACACAAATAGCGTCACCCAGTGATATTTTAATAGATAAGCATAGCTAACTGAAAATGCTTAGTCACCAGGAAATTAAACAATAATGATAAAAACACCAGCAAACCTCAGCATATGTAAATTCAGAAAAGACAAGTGCATGTTTTATTAAACACGGGATGTGCCGAGAGCATGAAACGCGTTAAACAATCCAGAGACGGTCCGGATGCCAGATTTACCACTTAAACCTGTTGCTGTGATATTTAAGGTACTAATTCATCAGGAGATCGAAGACTTGATTTTTTAGTTTTGGCTTTCAATAAATAATGAGAGGTGATGGTCCAGGCATTAAATTTGTACCCAGGGTAATTCAAACATGGCGTTTCCCTTGACACTGTCCGACGACAGGGTGGTAAGAGGTTCCCCCCAAATAGCACTGAAGTTAATAAGGCCGACTTTAATTCAGCCTCAGTTCCTGCGTGGAGCAATGTTATGTTTTGGTGGGCATGGCATTTCGCTGCCATTTGTCTCAGGCGTGCGCCTCGATGGGTCTAAATTAAAATGATTATTCGCAAATAAAGGCTTTATTACAGACGGGAGAGCGATTGCTTGACAGCTCTGGTGGTTTGAAAGGGTCACAGTTTGACTCTGCAATGATTTACTGAAGTTATACGGAGAGGCTCGGAAATGTAGATGTAAATCAATGTTCTGGTTTGGCTCATCCACACGGGTCACTCTTTAACCGAAATACGTTTGGAAATAAGGCCTTTACGTGAAAAGTATTTTTTGTTGTTGTTGCCTGTTCTGTCGGAGGAATACTGTGTCAGCCAGCCATGCTAATAGCGCTGGCCCCAAACCTTACTCCCAAGGAACACACGTATGCTTTTAAACTTGAGCTGGCCATGCTCTGTTTTGAGTCCTGATCTTTAGCATTCCCATTGACTCTCCTCCCCTTTCTTTCCCCACAAGCCAAGAACATTTTCCTCCTGAAGTTAAAGAATAAAAACTAGAGGGGCCAAATCCCACGCCCGCGCGGACAGCCTCGGCGAGAGGTGGGTTTGATGGTTTTGTTTCACGCTCAGTCTCCCCAGAGCTGAAGGATCGCAAAGAGGATGCGAAAGTGATGGAGGACGAAGGGCAGACGAAAATCAAGCAGAGGAGAAGCCGGACCAATTTCACTCTGGAGCAGCTGAACGAGCTGGAGAGGCTTTTCGATGAGACCCACTATCCGGACGCCTTCATGCGAGAGGAGCTGAGTCAGCGGCTGGGTCTGTCCGAGGCCAGAGTGCAGGTAGGGTAGCAAAGACTATTGCAACCTGTGGGTCTCTCTCGGTGTGTAATTTCGCTGTAATAAAGCATTGCGTGCGAACTTGCCGTGTCTGATGAAATCCACAAATTCTAGAATGTCCAATAGATTCTGTCCCTCGCTAGAAAAGATACTCCTGTGCCTAACTGCACCCATCACAGGCGCGAACCACTGCTCCGGGCGTTATTGTGGTTGATGTCCTCCTAAGCTTAACGCTTCCTACTTACAAGGATTTTAAACAGCGGTTGGTTTTTGGCTGACTATAAGAATCACAAAGGACGTTTTGTTCACGTGAACTGTGTTTTTTCCTAGTCTGCTCCTGTTTCGGGGTTTACCAGACGGATGTACCAATTAAGTTTATAGATGTACTGACTATAAACTAAATTAGTAACTGCTAAGTGAAGAAATTTTACGGTCAGTTTTTACCGGTGGTTCTTAAATCTTAAGTGAAGCCACAGAAAGAGAGAACAAGTTTTGCTGGTCTGGCTTTGTTTGTTCATTATTAAAATATAATCGCCAATGAAATAGCAAAATGTTTAACCGCACTTCTTTATATAGAAATGAAACAAGCTACCTTGTTTACTTCCAACCTTCTCTCTGGAAATTTTGAAAATCAGTTCTTGAGCTCTCTCCAGTCACCTGAATGTAATAAATAGCGGGCAAGCGGTCTGGGGCTTTACCCAGATGGAGAGCCGAAGGTAACTTATCAAATGAGAACAAATGTAGCTGTTTCAGTGTATTTCCCTTCTAATAATAAAATAAGAGAAAATTATGGTCATTATTTGTTGGAACACATGGAGCAGTTTTAGGCCCCAAACATCTGCAGCTGTTTGAAAGTATTGCTGTAACAGATACTCCCCCTCAATCTTTGTGCTTATAGGCCACCATCTGCACCAAACTATGCACACAATTCTTATGGGGTTTCCCTGCATCTTGTAATAGGATAAGGACATAAACAGAGCAGTCACGTTGGACCAGAAAAGTAATAATAAGCAGCCTTTGTCACCAGTCTCACCAAACAAGCCTTCCCTTTCACTTCTTTGCTTTTCTGTTTTGTGCGGAGGCAGCCACCTATTTATGCTGAACAAATCTTTAAAAACCCCAAGACGATGAAAGTCCCAACTTCTCCATGAAAAATTAAAAAGAGATGATTCCTTCTGGTGGATGTTTGCTCGACAAAGAATCCCACTGTAGCACCTAATCCATACTACTATTATGTCAAATCACTGGGTGCATAATAACTTTTAGAGATTTACATAGATTAAACCCATTCCCTTCACATAGTTCCGGAAAACGCTGTACAATTATTTTACCTTGTTTCTCCATTAATTTGTAAATTATGGAAAGCATCTTTTAAATGAGAGACTGGAAGTGAGCGTGGGTATTGGGCAGATTTAGTTTGACTAAAATAAATTGTAGGCTGGGAGAGGTATTCCCATTTATAGTTGACTTAAAGGAAGCCCTAAAGAAAAGATTGTTTTGAGTTGTTTGCCTTGGGGAAAGATTATTCGGGTAGATGTGGCTTCTGAGATGCAGAGATTTCTCTTATTAAGTGAAATGTTTAAAACACTCTCCCTCCTTCTCTTTACGGAAGTAAAACTTTATTATTGAATGTGTTTCAACAGCTCTATATCCAATAGTAACAGCATCTTCCTGCCTAACGTGCAGACTTTTCTATAGAAGCATATTAGATTATCATAATAATGAGACAATTATTCCGCTTCTGTGTTACACTCCACTGCACAGAGGAACAGAGAAATTCTAAACTTCTTTGTAGTGAAGCTTTTATGACAGTAATTACCCCCCAAAAGTGAGTCATTAAATGCTTTGGTGTTTAGTTTTTCTTGAAGATAAAGCTAATTAATATTACAGGATATTAATGAGCACATTCTTCTAAGGGCTTACAGCGCAAACATCTAAACCCATTATCACAAGTTAGTATTAGCTATCAGGGAGTGATTTAGGTCATTTGGGACACTAATATGGAAAGATGAAACCAGGGCTAAGAAAGTAAGTTTTTACAGAACTAGTATGAGCTTCAATTGTCTATTTTCTATATTTTTATTATTTTCGGGATGTCTTTTAGCTTCTAACCTTGCAAATCTGAGCTCTCCAATACAGCCAAAATAAACTGTTTGCAATAACGGTGGCAATATTCTGATCGCACACAACTGTGATCTTTTGTTTGGGTCTCTTTTAATACTGGATTTCTATTGTAGTATCTGGTTTATTTTTCTGTTTCTTCAGGTATGGTTTCAAAACAGACGAGCTAAGTGCAGAAAACAAGAAAACCAGCTTCATAAAGGTATGCTTAACGGCATTATAAAAGAGGGTTAGGTTGAAAAGGGGAATTATTCAGTATCGATAATATCAGTTAGGACGGAAAGTTCCTGCCGAGAAACACCTACGGCTCCATATTTGTAGGATATATGTCCGAATATGAAAGCTACCTATATTATATTAAAACTATTACAACAGCAATTGGTTACAAATGGCATTAAACTTGTATTGAAAGAAAGAAAGAAAGAAAGAAAGAAAGAAAGAAAGAAAGAAAGAAAGAAAGAAAGAAAGAAAGAAAGAAAGAAAGAAAGAAAGAAAGAAAAACGCTGGAAGCGAAGACTGTAGTGTGTGCACCTCTACGTTTCTAGAACTCAGTCGTTTGTTGCAAACTAAGGCTAAGCCGGTATTTATGTATTTATTTTTGCTGATTATTGCAGGGGTTCTTATAGGCGCAGCCAGTCAATTTGAAGCTTGCAGAGTTGCTCCATATGTCAATGTAGGCGCTTTGAGGATGCCATTTCAGCAGGCAAGTACAGTAAAAGCGACTTGTAACGATAAGGTGCAAATGAGTGACCCCCTTTTTTGGGATAAGTTTTCCCCCATATATGAAACGACTGTTGTCAGCATCTCTTCAATATTTATACCGTGATTATATAGCGGGAACAATACATTTTTTTAAAAGCCCCACACTTCCCCAGATCTGAATGTGCAACTCTCTGTCATCAAAGAAAACTCCGCTAGAGATGGAGGGCAGTATCCGGCTCTTTAAAAATGCACGGAAAGATTTCAAGCAGAGGGTTACACGGGAAAGGCCTTTCAGTCCAAGTTACCGATTCTGATGCAAAGCTGATTCATGCAAGTGTTTCTGAGAGCTATTCTCACACACCATTCTTACTCCACATAGACAGGAAAACTGGCGTGGAGTTTCCTTTCTATATAAAGAGAGCCAACAACAATAGCTAACTACGTAACTGCTGAGCCAAATCCCAGCGGACACTGCCACTGCCACTGCCATCCACTCACACCTCCTTCTCCACTCCAATAAGGGAAAACCACCCTCTCATCTCAAGCTAGCGGTCGGCTAATGATAATAAAATAATAATCGTTTGGGGCATTATTATTCATAATGAATGTTTGCATCCTTGTAACGGGAAGCCTGCCCTCCTGACTTTTTCCAGATTGCTGTTATCAGCCTGTGTTACAGGCTGGGCGAGACAGCAGTAATTTTGATATCGTGTTTTACTATACTTTTATTATTATTATTATTATTAATTAATAACAATCTCTCTAGGATAAGAACAGTTTCCCTTCATGTCACACACAGAATTTCACTGCTAGGCACACTTGCAGACAGACTGCCACACAGGCCAGCTCACACAAACACAGGCAGACTGATTGTAAGGCAGGCAGATTGTCGTACAGGCAGACAGAATGCCACACAGGCACAATCACAGACAGACTGAGACAGGTAGGCAGATTGTCACACCACACGGGCACATTCCCAGGCAGACTGTCCCACAAACACAGGCAGGCAGACTACACTCCCAGCCCCGCTTAGGTGTGTTAATACTTTGTTTTTATTCTTGTTACACCTTTAGGATAGTCATTGCAACGTGACGCCCTTGTCCTTTCAGGTTCAGGCCCAGCTGCAGTTGGACAGCGCCGTGGCACACGCACATCACCACCTCCACCCACACCTGGCCGCCCACGCCCCCTACATGATGTTCCCTGCGCCGCCCTTCGGCCTGCCCTTGGCCACACTGGCCGCGGAATCCGCCTCTGCAGCTTCGGTGGTGGCAGCAGCAGCGGCGGCCAAGACCACCAGCAAGAACTCCAGCATCGCTGACCTCAGACTGAAAGCCAAAAAGCACGCGGCTGCTTTAGGGCTGTGACTCCTCCTCCATCTCCCCCACCCTCTCCACGACCATCTCTTGGGGACACTGCAATCACACAATCCAGAGGATCCCAACACAAAACAAAAGCATCACGGCAAACACAAGAGAAAGGCTAATGACTTCAGTGGGTCGAGTCCTATTTATGACTTAAAAGCAAAACACACAGAGAACAAGGCTGGAAAGAACAGAGAAATATTGTAATAAAACACAAACATCCAGAAAGTGTGTGTGCGCGCGTGCGTGCGTGTGTGTGTGAGAGAAAGAGATTTCTAAAATCAATTAAAGAAAATTGAACAAAAATAAGTAAATAAAAGGAACAAAACCACTGTGAGGTATTTCATAGGTTACGAAATATGAAGAAAAATAAATATTATTAAAGGAAATCAAGATGAGAGAGGGGAGACAAAAAGGAACAACTTTAAAGTTTTTTTAATGGAGAAAAAAAGACGAGAAATGGAAGGAAGATATATACTTATTTAAAGAATTAGATGAAATAGACACGCAGCTGGGAAGTTCACAGGTTTTGAAACTGACCTTTTTCTGCGAAGTTCACTTTAATACAAGAAATTTGATAAGAGAGGCGGGCCTCCTTTCACGTTGCATCAGATACTTGAGTTTAACAACCACGTCTGGAAATAGCGAGAAGAAGAAAAGAATAAGAAAAAAAGACAATGATTTACTCTGAGAATTTCTAATGGGAAAACTGTCCGGGATATTTCTTCCAGCAGAATTCCGGGTTGCATGTATTTGTATTTCATTGATGGCGTCCCTTTGATTCACTTGCACTTCACCCTCATCTTTAGTAGAAAAAAACAAACCAGACAAACAAATGTGGCTGATATTTTTAACCTTGGAAGACAGAAAAAGAGAGAGATCAACCACTATCCTTTTCATTCATATCTTTGTTGGCTGTTTGCTGTCCCACTCCTGAAATAAGAGGGATCAGAAAGCATGAGAACAGAGGAGTATTTCTCTTGGCAGGCTCTCTGATGTCCTCGGGACAAAAACTGTATTTAATTCCCCAACCACACAATGTTAAATTCCAATAAAAGGTACAAGGTACATGTACAATATGTTGATACACACGAACAAAGTTTATTTTGGCTATAACTTGTGAACTGATAGTTGACTGTCAAACATTTACATTTTATCTCATAAAGGTGTATCTATTCACGTAATCCTGTGATTTTTTTAAAAAATTGAAAAACATAGATATTTAATCTGGGATATTTTGGTGATTTGTATCCCAGCTTGCCATCAAACCCTCATGATTTTAGTATTTTTTGCCAAGAAAGAGGGAAAGCTCTTCTAAGTGAACTTTGGTATGGATGGGCTTTGCAACTATTTGTTCTCCATGAAAACAAAATTATTTATATTCACCGTATTTTTTCTAGTGTATTTTAAGTTATTTAAAAAAAAACCCGAAAAAATATGCTGTTATTTCATTACATTTGTTGTCAGTACAATATATTTTGTTTCACTCAGGTTTGCTTCACCTTCGTTAATGTTTTTTGACGTCACAATTTTCAATAAGTGCCAAGTTATGAATTTAAGACTCTTTGCGATTTAATGAATGAAAAAAAGTTTTAGCTGACGGGTCTACGTCACTTCTGGTACTGTTAATATTAAATGATCAGTGGCATTCTTCCATTTTTGTGTTTATACCTTTATAGAGCACGCATGTTTCTTTCTGCTTTTTAATATGCAACAAACCTATAATGCCCGGCACAATGCAAAATAATCACTCTTCCCTATGTATGCTTTAAGGTCACTTTGAAATTAATTTAGAAGAATCTCAGTTTTATAAGAATAGTGCTTCATTTGACTCTGGCTTTAAAATAGGCCTATGAAGCTAATATAGCACTCGAATCATTAAAACCTTTACAAACTTCCCGCAAATAATAAAACTGGGGAAAGTGCAATAAGTCAAAGTATTTTTCACTTAAGAAACCCTGAGAATTTGTATAGTTGGGAAAAATATTCTCTCCCTTGTTTTTTTGTAGTCAGTATCTCTAATGTTGCCTTGTAGATGAAAAAGATGTGGTATGGTATTTTTCCAAGAGCTGCCTAAAAGGTTTTACTAGAAAATATTTTCCAGACAAAATAATTCTGAATGTATATGGCAAGATTGCCTTAAGTTTTTTTTAGTGTAGTCTTTGTAATATGCAACCGACGTTGCAGTATCAAATTATTTCTTTAAGGCAAGCAAGATAGTTAAATTAACATGATAAAATGTTCCATTCCTTCCGCTGCTCCGGGAGTGGTTTGGAAAGTCATCTGAATAACGGTGTGCAGATAAGAACTTCCCACCCCCTACCCACCAATTCAATACAAATTATACCCAAAGCTCTGATGCTTCCAGAGGTTTCCCAGCATTAAACAGATCAGACCCCAAATGATTTCCATATTACAAGTGTAAAGCACATCAGAGAGCAGAGATCTAATTTATGCCCTACATTGGCTCTTCCTTAAGTCAGCTTCTTGTGGTGGAAGGCGGCGAGAGGTTTCTTCACCTTAGAGACTCCCAAAGGAGTTGGAAGAAATCCCTATGGGACTGTGCTGTTAAACAAGCGGGAACTCTCTTCTGTTTTTCCCGTATGCAAAATCTGGGGATAGTGTCCTAACTAACACAAAGAATGGAAAGCCCACGGGAAAATAATTTGCTCGTCCAACATCCCTGTCCAGTAAAATGCTCAGTTTCTTTTTCTTGGTCCTGAGCTCAGAGCTAGATAGGTTTTTTGTTTCTGTCATACAATAATCGCCGACACTAAATATCTAATATTAGCTTCCTGTTTTACTCATGGGTCGAAAGCCAAGGTGGGTGAGGTCACATCTTTTATGGGCCCAAGTTCTGCAGGTTTGGAAGACAAACTTTGGAGCGTACCAAGAACTCTTCTGGGATATGTCTACACTACCACCCTAGTTCGAACTAGGGTGGTAGTGTAGACATACCCCTGGAAAGCTTCTCTCTCCCCAACTGAAGTTGGTCCAATTAAAACTATTATCTTACCGCCATCTCTCTAATATCCTAGGACCGCCGGGGCTACCGCATTGCTCACAGTTGGAAGGGTTGGCCTGCTGTCCTAACTTGCAGTACTAACCTGCATCCAGCTGATTACAGGGGACACTACAAAACCCTAATTGGGCAGCTTCGGTCTTTTCCTCCCGAAAGAGGAGGGCGCTGGGTTCACCGAGCGCTGCTGCTCTCACGTTACAACCTGTCCGGCCTTTAGACAGACAGTCCCAAGGAACAGCTGTGGGAGAGAACCTTGGGAAGCGATGTGGGTCGGGGTGCAGGACAAGCGGGCAAAGCGCTCTGAGCCATCTGCTGATGGAAAACCCTAGTTAAGTGTGTGACCTAGGCCATTTAGAAAGTGCCTGTCCTGGCGCCTCAGAATTGCAATTTAAGGCAGAAGAGGGCGGCTCCGGGTTCTCCTGCTCCCTTTCCCTGTCCTTCCCGTATCCCTTCACTTCTACTAGCCCACCCCTCCTCGTCCCACTCTTGCCCCGCCTCGCCCTGCCCACCTCCCTCCTCCACGTGGTGGCTCCTGTGAGCAGCTTCCAGGTTCTAGGGCCAAGAAAGTGGCACATGGCAACGAGGGCCCCTGCCGCTCTTCGTTTCCCCCTGGGACTCCCTGCAGGCAGCACGTAGGCACAGTGGCTACCGGCCCCCTGCACCTCTCTGGGTACCTGGCTGTCCGAGCACCCCCCACCCCCGTGGCACGCGGCCCTCGCGGTGGCGCCGGTGAGATGGGCAGGGAAGCTGCTTGGAAAGGTGCTAGCCTGCCCTCCCCTCCCCGTCCCAGTCCAACAGACCTTGGTCCAGGGTGCCAAGCCCAACGAGGCTGGCCTGGGAAGCGACCCAGGACGCAGCCGCGAAGGGGCCTGAGCTGGGAGGAGCCGGGCTCCCAACCCATTGCGGCGCATAGGTAGGGATGGCTGCAGAGCAGCGGCTTGGGGCGCGCGGCTCGCAGCGTCAGGGCGGGGGTAGGGGCAGGGGAGCCCGCGGGGAGGCAGAGAAATGGCCAGAGCCCCTGAGCAAATGCCAAAGCACAGGCAGTGGCGCGCGCTTGCCTCTTCTCCCCCAGCCCCAGGCCGAGGGAAAGGGCAGCGCTAGCGAAGGGAGAAGCCAATTGCGCCCGAGAGATCCTGGCCCCAGGGATTCGGCTTGGAAAGGGTCCCAAACTACTTCTCTTTGGACCGGGGCAATGGGCGTGTGGCAAATATTCACGGAGTTGACTGGTGTCAAGCGCCCAGTCTTGCAACTCTGATATACGCCCCCTCCCCTGATTTTCCTCAGCTTTTCCAGCTCTCTCGCATTCCGCTGTGCTGCGAAACTTTCTTCTAGCACGCGAGGGCCAAGGCAAGGTGCCTGCTTCAGCCTGGAAGGATGGCGCACCTCTTATCTGGGCTCTTGCACAGCTCCAGCTTTCGTCCATCAGCTGGAAATGCTTACTTTCAAATAACGCAATCCTCAGACTTCGGAACTTCTCCCAAATGCCTTCTTGGCTTCTGCGGCATGAGAATGCTTCCCAATCAGTTTACATGATAAATTGCAAACAGTTGCAATAAGATATCAGCCTTGTTTATTTTACATAACCTCAAGCTCCTGACAAGGCTAAGCAGCGCCACAGAAAAGTCAACCTCCATCCCCTTAATGAGTTTGTGAGAATTAAAGGGTCATCCCCTTTTGCAGAGCATACAAACATTTTAAACTGTTTGGACTGCCAGAGTATTACAAAAGGATTTGTAGAATAACCTTGTGCAAAAAGTTATCTAAATGGATACAGCCTTAATTTTAAAATTAGAGAAAAGCATGCCTATCAAACAATACAAAACAAAAATGTTGATTCAAAATCTGAAAAATATATGGCAAAGGCTGACAGAAAATGATAGATTTTATATTAGGTAAAGTATCTTTATCCAAATGAAAATAAGATACAGTTAATTCTAAAATCAATAGTTCCAGCTATGGTGTCAATTGATCAGTGAATAAAGTGGTTAATTAGTATGTACATAGTAGCTAGGATTACAAACCAGTCATTCTCATTCTATACATTTACATCTTGAATACTCAAAATGTTTTAAAAATAAACTTGCCACATTTACATGATCTGTTTTAAATGTGACCAACTAAATACTGTTATTCATACTCTTAAAATCCCTTGTAAGATATTCATATGCATAACTCAAACCACAACTGTTAAATGCAGTCTGAATTCAAAAACTTTATAATAGATTCTGATATTGACTTGCCTATATTCAGGATGATCATAACAGTATGAAAAAAATATGCATTTACCATAATAAAGGGAGGTGATTGGACTGTATAAGAGAATTTTCATTTTTATTTTTAAACACAGTCCTGTTTAAAAGAGAAAATATTCTTAATATGGGGACATTTTGGATAGAAATACTCAAATTCCTGGATTACGTATACTTCTATAGGCCCCCAAAGTTGGCTAGAACATTTCTTTTTTCTATATATTTGTTGTGCTGTCTTAACTTACATTAATGCACAAGTCTCATGAAATTTTATTATGGATATTTTATGAGCCAGCCAGTATATGTACTGTTTATGTTTTCTGTAGAGGTAATTTTAGCATAGGATTTACATGGAGATGTACTGGCACGAGGATGGTACTTAGAAAAGATGATCAAATAAATCATGTCAGAATGAGTAAACACCTATTCCTGCTCCCAAAAGAGCTGATCACATGTTCACAGCATGATTTTATGCAGATTCTTATTCAGTGAAGTGTCATCTTCTAGTAGCAATATGTTGAATAAAAAAATGACATGGCAGATACATTACAGAATAATTCCAGGAACCATCACTACTACCTCTGCTCCCATTTACTAGGCTTTGTTTTCAATAAAAGATCATAAAAAGTGCAGAAAAAACAAATACAATTTTGCACAGCACAAATGGCATGAAAACTATGGAAATATTTTATATAAAATTGTATTTCTCCAACCTGGTTTGCAAACTGTACTTTATTCCTGGCAAGAATATTAACCATTTTAGAGCATTTAAATATGCCTGTCCAAAAAGCAGCAACTGTATAGCACTATAGTATCATTGGCATTCAACGGATGTTTCTTTGAAATAATAAGCTTTTCTTAAATACAGTAATAGTATTATAAATAAACTGCACTAGTATTCAAATGAGAAAAGAATAGTCTGTTTAACAGGACACTGTTACCATTAAATCTTGTTGCAGTTAGTATCATCTGTTCAACTCCTGCCATTTCTGGTCCTGTACCACCACGGTTGTTAAATGACAGCACGTGCAAAGTGGACATCTTACAGGGGAAATGCATATTTAATAACCAAAAAAAGGGTTGTACCTTTTTTGCATCTTTGAGATATACAAAGACGTTCTGAAAAGATCTAAACAAAATTTCTGCTTCTTTTTACCTGTTACGTCAGGACTCCTTCCTAGGAAGCAAAGACTCTAAAAAATAATCAGCTGGACTTGAGCCCCCAGTACAATTTTGTGGCCAAAAAAAGCTAATGCAGTCCCAGGATGCATAAACAGGGCAATCTCCAGTAGGAATACAGAGGTTATTTTACCTTTGTATTTGGCACCAAAGGGATCACTCTTGGAATACTGTGTCCAGTTCTGTTCATAATTCAAAAAGGATATTGATAATATTGGAAATGCCTCAGAGAAGAGCCATAAGAATAATTAATAGATTAGAAAACATGCCTTGGAATGATCGTTTCAAGGAGCAAAATCTATTTATTTTAACAAAGTGAAAATTAAAAGGGGGGACTTGGTCACAATCTTTAAGTAACTATGTGGAGATCCAATACTTGATAATGGGATCTTCCCTCAAACAGACAAAGACATAATAAGATCTAGTGGTTGGAAGTTGAAGCTGGATGAATTCAGACTGGAAATGAAATATAAATTTTTAACCATGAAGATAATTAATAATTAAAACAGTTTACCAATAGTAGTGGTGGATTCTCCATTACTGACAATTTAAAAATAAAAACTGGATTTTTAGGAGGGGGAAATATGCTCTTATAAATTCTATCAGGAATTATTTCAGGAAAGTGTTATGAGTTATACAGGAGGTCAGACTTTATGATCAAAGTAGTCTCTTCTGTCCGTAGAATAGTAATAGAGATGTAGCAACCATCTTGTTAGTCTTTAAAGTGCTGCATAGTCCTGTCTTTTGTGTCTTCTGTCCCTGGTATCTATGAAGGCCTGGTTGTGCATGGTTTGCTGGAGCATCTGCTGAGCTTCTTATAACTGTTCAGACCTTAAATGAAAGGGAAGTCCTCCCTCTAAATATTCCTTATGCAATGAAATTAAATAGGCATGAACAAAGAACAATCATAGAATTTTAAGTGGTTATACAAAAAATCTTTTCCTCTCCTTGTTGTCAGTATTTTTATATGACTCTTGGTTTTTTGTGATATGATTTCATTAATTCTCCAGTCATTACTGAGAATACTAGGCTAGACCAAAGCTGAATTTTTAATTAAAAAAATAAGCAAAACCTTTCACCACTAAACAACCCACACCACATTTTTTTAGGAGGAAAAACCTTTCAGGACTTCTCCATACATTCAAAAGATTATATATATAATAAAAAAAATAAGCTGGGTGTTTGCATATCTCTTTGAAAGGGTCTAAAACATGGGCTCTCTCTTACCCTTACTGATTGTAACCAATGAATATTCGGACAGAGCTTTGAGTTCAGAAAGCAAAGAGTCAGAATTCAGATATGCCCTTCACTTAAGGTTGTAGGGTTTTCATCCATTCCTGTACTGTTTTTATGGGCATAACTTCATCCACTCTTTTCATATACATGTGCTCTGTGTGAATATAGCTTTTTTGTATTTGGGAGTTCATCTTTTCCCAATGCATGCAACAGTTTTTTACTCTCAGTCTCTTATGAATGTTTTAGCCTTTTCTTTTTGAAAAGAGGGACTAAAATACACAAGTAAAATTGACTGCTGCTTTGATCAAACAAAAAATCCTGCTTAATCTACCTCATGCTATGACCTCAGTTAAAATATGTGTCCACTTGAGATTGACTTCATTCACTCGTACAAATGTATTTATATACTATCCCTGATTTTGTACATGTTACTTTTTAAACATTGCAGATGACTTGCAAGATTGTTAGTGTGTAACAAAGTTTATTTTTGATAACAAAGATTAAATGATGTTTGTTTGCACATCACTGATACTGTTCCTTAGTCTTATCCCTGTCCCTTATCATGGGTGAAATTGACCCCACACAGAGAGCCAGCACACAAGTGTATGCATCCCTAAGACCTCCACCTTTGAAGCACAATACAGAATAATCCAGTCCTCCATAAACATTCTCACCAGATTAGAGGACGGTAACACAGTTTATTTTTGATACATTAAGAAAATGCAAGAGCATCACAGTGTAAGGAGACACACTGCAAACTACATGTTAACATTCACATCACTGCTCCATACCAGCAGGTGTGCCTACAAACAATTTGTAACGTGCACACATTTTATTTCAGGGTCTGTTACCAAGTACAGGTGTAAACATTTGCCATTCTGGGCATTCCTAGGCTAATGCCAGTACAAGTGCCTTGGTACTCCACTCTTGTTTAAAAACATCACCTTTGAGTTCATGTGTTCTGCTCCATGCAGCAAGAAGATACAACAATTATTATACTGGGCACAGAACAGCCATTGTAAGTCAACAGACATCTTGCTTCCATTTTGCTTTCAGGCTTCTGAATGAACACTTCACTATCATCATTCTATACCTCCTGAATGTATAAATGAATCTGCAGCTTTCAGGGTTAGGCAGCCAAGGAAAGGTTTTACGGGCTATGGCAAAAATGGATATAGAAGATACCCAGAAATCAAAGTGGATGTAATAGTGTAGTAGATTAACAGATAAGCAAAAACTTATAGGTTAATGCTATAGACTATACACATTTCTTCTCCCCCGCCCCCCAGTAAATTTGTTAGCAACCTGGCTCAGTCCTGGCTTGCAATGGGTCCAGGACCTACCCCTGCTGAGGCTCTGCATTTAAAGTGCATTAGGAGCTAGGCTGGTAGGCAGCCCAGATCAGTTCTCGCTCATGCCAGGTTTGGGAGCACAGACCTCTTCTTCCCCGTCCCGGACAGGGGTTGCTGCTACCCTGCACTACTGCCTCTGTATTAGAGGCAGCAGCATGGGGTGACAGGCAGCTGGTCCAGAAGAGGAGATGGTTTTACAAATTGCTCCCCACACAGACCAGCTCCCGTTTGGCACCCCACACTGTTGTCTCTGATACTGCTGGCCCCAACCCGGGTACTATAGAGTAGTTGACTATCCAATAAGAATTTATGAGGTTACTCGACTATTCAATTAACTGATATTCAACATCTAATCAGTATCAATGTTGATTGGTAGGAATAGAGTTCCTCTATATCTGCATTTGAAAAGTCCAGTTGCTGAAAATTGTAAAGGCATGCTTTTTGCCAGGCCAACTATATGTACACATTCATGAATCTTTCATCATAATCCTCTGGGTAGAAGGCAATGGTGTTAATGTAGTCCTAAACATATTGAGTGTTGGGCACATAATGGGCACCTGGATTCTATCAATTACTCCTTCCATTTGAGAAACCCAAATGTTTTAATCCCCTAATGATCTCTGTCACACAGACTACCTTTAATACGTATTCCTGCAACACGCTAAATACTACCCAGCAAATCTGCATAACAACTCCCACAGTTGCATCCAATTGGTGGAAAGTATCCAGGGCAGCCATTTCTCATACGACACAGGTTGACTGCTACTGTGTTGTGAGGAGAGCTTTCTTCTTCCTGGTCTAGTGCAGTAGCAGCATCAGGGCTATCTCACTACAAAGGCCCTTAAGACTCTTCTCCATTCTAATATTATGCAGCCGTTTCAGACAGTCCCAAATCTCAGCAACTCCACCCGACTAGTCTGTGCCGCTCAGTGTTCCAAAGCTGGCTGAAGAAAAACATGTTCACCCAGCCACTGACAAAGAGGATACCAGAAATAGCAGATACAAGTGGCAAAGCCACTTAAGCAGCTGGACAGGACATCACAGAAGGAATAGCTTAAAAAACCAAGACTCTCCATGTAATCAGAAAGCTACTGAATTTCAGTTTTAGTTATTAACAGAAAAGAGGCAGAATGGTCTTCATTTCATGGTGGCCAGCTTAGCCCAGAGACTGAAGTAGTATGCCGTGGTCAGTCCAATAGTTCTCAGTCCATATGAGAATGAAAACTGGGGGATTATTGTAACAGCAAATCTCACTAACTCCCTCACTATGCCTCTGTATCACACAGCGTATGCATGTTTCTGATGGGTAGTCCTCTTGATAGTCCTGTTCCTAATCTCTGTTCAAGGGAACTACACTGAATCTATTCCTGGGGGCACCATTATGGCTAACAATAAAGAGGTGAGATTTGTCCCGTAAACTGTAAGCTCGTCTGGACAGTGTGTTTCTTCGTATGTGTGTCCTGAAAGGCACCGTGTAGTAATAATATTCTTGCAAAACCTCAACTTCTCACTGGAGTAACAAACAGTGGAAATCTGGCAGCACTCATTTGATACTTTGGTATGCTGAAAATTAAGACACTGTCTGTGGCCCATTATAAAATAGTGGTGGATACTCAGGACATTTCTGATGCCATACTTAATTTTCCTTTAGCTAAAGTTATAGTTATTATTATTACTCAGTTTTTCTTTTATGAAATATTTAGACTTTGAATTGTTTTGACATGTGGTAAACTTCAGTAAGAAGATAAACATTTTCCATTTTAGAAGAAAATGTAAATAAAGTATCCTAACAAAATCCTAAAAGGTTAAATACAGGATAATGGAAAGCACATGTAGGGGATCACTGCAGTCCTCACTCAGGCAAAACTCAAATGTACTCTGAGTTCATTGACTCCAATGAAAGTTTTTACTGTGAAAGGACTGAGCCCCCCAAAAATCAATGTTCAGTTACTGCTTTTCATACATTATTTTTTTAGCTATTTCAGTTTATAACAACTACTTGATCTGCCATGAAATAAATAGACTATTGTTGTTTGCTCTTAACATGTCAAGGAATGCTAATTTTTTTAGTCTCTGTATATTTTTACCTATTATTTAAATATCTGCAGTTAAGGCTTGGATGCTTCTTTTATTGATGCAATTTTTAATGATTTAGCAAAGTGCTTATAGAAATGACTGACAACTTGTTTGGACTGCTTTTTAAGAACCAGCTACACAGCTGGTATAAACTGGCACAGTTCTTTTTACTTCAGTAGAATGACACTAATTACACCGAGGAGCTGATTCTACACATTGTTCTCATTTCATAAGTCTGACATGCACTTTTACAATATATAGCAGACGTAAATGTTTACATACCTAATTATTTTAATTATAGGACTTGCTTACAATATTTCTCCATCTAAGAAAAGCATTTTTATATGAATTTCAAAAGTAATTTATGTATGGCAATACCTTTCCAAGAGAGATAAACATTTGTAATTGATAAATGATTTTATGTTCAGATAGAATTAGTTTAATTTATTTCTAAATATGTTCTCTTTACTTATAATTAAGTACTTATATTCGCCAAAATTGGGGAATTGATTTTGACTTTTCTCTGAAAAAAAAGTTGTGTGTGTTATTTAATGGTCTGCATTTTGACTTCTTGGTTGAACAGTTGAAAGAGAATGTACAAACTACATTTTGAAGGTTTTACCTACAGACATGTGAATTTAGATTTTCAAAATGTGCATTATAAAAGGAATGTTTATGCTTCAAGTAATTAGTTATGAGGCAATATATAGTCTTAAGTCAGAGGTCAAGCAGAGTAATGAATAATTACAATCCTGAGGATTTGTTTGTTTGCATGGATATTTTAAAAGTTATATATCTAAAATATTTCAATTTTCTGAGTCAGCCTATGAATGTGCTGTTTTTAAAGAGAAAAATAAAATGTAATATGATAGGGTAGTAACATTAGTTATTAAATGTTAGTTCTATATTAGGAATCTATTCAAAATTACAAAAACAGCTGGTGTAGCAACATACTTAAAATATTTGTAGCTTCACTGTAAGATGGGAAGATGGTGTATTTGCTCATCTTATTTAAAAAAAATGGAAGGATCTGCATATTTGCAGATTCAAGCCAGCTGCTGGAATATACAAATGAAAATAACTGGAGTATGAGGCAGAGCTTTGTATTTAACCATGGAAATTTATAATCATGACACATGTGCATGTTTTAGCAGTTAGGAGAGCAGTAATTTAAATAAAAAAATATTTTAAGCACCATAATAGAGTCATAGTTATAAGGGTGAGAAGAGCTCTAAATAGTCTATTGCAATTCCCCTGAATCAAATATGGATTCTATACCACTGTTTCCTCTTGCCTTGGCTGCCTCTATTAATTGTATCTTAATTACTTCATTTGGCAAACTCTTTCATAGGGGACCTGTGGGGACCAATTTAAGCCATGGCATCGGGGATAAACTGTGTTCCCCATGATGCATAATGCCATCTGCATATCCCCAATGGCAAATTCATGGTGTGGGAAGATTGTGCCCACCTCCAGCTTTCCGAACAGGCGAAAGTTCCGAAACACCGGGGCATCGTGTACCCTGCCCTACCACCTGACAAAAATGTTTGTGAACTGTTCATGGTGGTCAACCAGGACCTGCAGCACCATAGAAAAGTAGCCCCTTGCAATTTATGTATTGGGCCTCTCGATGCTCCGGTGCGCGGATTGGAATATGGGATCCATTGATGGCTCCACTGCAGTTTGGGAACCCCAGAGCAGAATATCCAGCCATGATGGGTTCCAGGTCTCCCAGGTGGATGACCCTGCACAGCAGGATGGAATTGATGGCCTTTATAACCTGAAGAAGGAGAAAAACAAACACAAAACACAGAATTAGAGAGGGAGTGCCTGAGCCCTCGGGTGGTACCCAACTCCCTCCCATCTCCCCCCCCCAAACACCTCAGGAACTACCCCCTATGAGGCCACCTCCCCAGCAGCAGGGCTGCGTGAGGGTGGAACTACAGAACTCCCCAGGGACGGGGCTTCCTCCCATACCCACTCCACCCTCCCACCTCCCACCTCCCCTTTCCCAAGGGTTCCCCTTTTCTAGGACTCCCCCCCTCCCCATGCAAGGACTGCAGCCCGAGAGTGCCTTATCTCCATGAGGAGGGCCCCGACGGTGGACTTCCCCACACCAAACTGGTTGCCCACCGACTGGTAGCTGTCTAGGGTAGTGAGCTTCCAGATGGTGATTGTGACTTGCTTCTCCAGGGAGATGGCGGGCCACAGGAGGGTGTCACGTCTCCGGAGGTTGGATGCGAGCCAGACACACAGTTTCAAAAAGATGGCCTTCTACATGCAAAAGTTTTAGAGCCACTGCTGGTCATCCCACTGCTCCATGACGAGCCAGTCCTACCAGTCTGAACTGGTGTTGAGCCTCCAGAAATGCCTCTCCACTGTGGGATGCGGTTACCAGAGTGTAGCTCCCACATCCAGGGAGAGGGTCCCAAGAATAAGTTCGGGGTCAAACTCGGTCAGGATCAGAAAGGCAGCTGGCACAATATGCTGCAGAAACTGCACCACAGCTGTGTGGGGGCCATCGCCTGCCCAGGGGCAGCTCCGGTTCCATGTCACCAAGAGAAAAGCTGTGGCATCCAAAAAAGCTGGGCAACCACAGGAGGCACTGCGAGAGTTTTGCTGTCCCTCAAAGAGGTAGGCAAGCACACAGCAGAAGCAGAGAAACGGTTGTCGGGGGACCCTTTAAACATGTGTCTCTGCAAGGCTCCAGCACCAGCACTTGGAAACAACTGGTGACCTAAAGCCCTGCCTGAAGTGGTTCCAGGTGTTTTTTTATGTGAGAGAGCAGCCAATCTGTCCGGATGTTCTCTTTTGAAAAAGCAGATCACTTTTGTGTGTGGATGTTCTCTGTCGAAAAAAGTTTTTTCGGAAGAGATCTTCCGAAAAAAGCTTCTTCTTAAAGAAGCCTGCAGTCTAGATGTAGTCTGAGGTAGCCATCTCTACTAAAGGCAATCTCTCTTCTATCTAGAAATGCTAACAGGAAATGAGCCACCTGATCAGAGAGCAACCAGCACTGGCAGTTTTGGTTTGACCTATTCAAATTCTTGGAGATTCCAGGACAATCCTGGAGGGTTGGCAAACCCGAGTAGCAAGTGGCTTTGGTCTCATTGGAACAAGCGACATAAGCCATTTTGATTACAGCAAAGTAAAATCACATGAGCTCCTCAGTTTTCCTGACTTAAGAATTAAACACTTGAAAGAATGAGATGTGCATGCAAATGCCTATATGAGCACATCTAAAAATGTTACGTGAAAAAGATGTTTCCCCAGAACAGCAGCACAAATTCATTTTACTGATACTTTACAGGAGCAACAGGATTATTCAGAAAATCGTATATGGTACATGTAGTGCTGGGGAAAATAGTCACTTTCCACATATTATGTTTTACCATTTGAGGAACAATATGTCACATTATATAATAGTGCAGTGAAAGGCCCCAGCTCAGTTCCTACTTACAAGAGGGTCTGGGTCTAGTTGCTGTGAAAAATAGCGTTGTAGGCCTTCCCTTAAAAAGTTAAGATTAGGATAAGTGAAAATCTTTTTAAAAAACACTCCTTGGGAGTCTTGTGTAACTTTGTTCTTTTCTTCCTATTTCTAGGGAGCAGAGTCTTGCCTTTACTTCCAAGGTGGGGAAACTGCAGCAGGAGGCAGCTTTTGCTGTTGATAGAAGAACACATGTTGCTGCTTGAAGCAGCAGCAACAGCCACCTAAATCAATCTACAGCAAAAGTACCTAAAGATAGCTGGTGGGGAAAAAAATTGGATTCTGAGGGAGAACTTAATGTTCCCTGTGAGAGGGAGCAAGCAGAATGCTGCTGAGGAGATCAGCATACTGACTCACATGCACTGAAGTTAGTTCATGAAGGATTGAATGCTCATTGTTCTGTTTTCTGCCCTTCCTGGCAGAGCCATATGATTGCTTGCCTTCCCTGCCTTTCCAACCTACTTCCCTTCCCTGCTAAGAAAGGAGACTAAACAGCCCTGTTCTACTTGTCACATCTTATATGAAGAATTTTCCTCTTCCATCCTAGACAAAGCAAATGGCCCTGTTGAGACTCTGTGTGCTTTGTCTGGTTATCAGGTATATTGAGGCAGAATGTGTGTTGTGGTCTGCTCTCTTGGGCTATGTCTACACCGCAACATTATTTCGAAATAACGTAGTTGGTGTCTACAGAGCCGACAGCTATTTTGACATAACGTTGAAATATTGTCCATCTGGAGGACTTCTTACTCTGATTCCTGTAACTCTCATTTTATGAGGAGTAAGGAAGTCAGAGGAAGAGTGCTCTACTTCAAAATAATTGCTGTGTAGAAAGCACCAAAACTCGAAATAAGCTATTTCGAAATAAGATATGGAATTGAAGTAGCTCAATCTGTGTAGCTTATTTTGAGTTAAGCCCTGCTGTGTAGATGTGTCCTTGGTTCTTAGGCTGTTCCTATGACTTCTGTTGGAGGCAGCACATTTTTCTTCCCCCGCCCTCCGCTGTGTATTGATTCTTACAAGAGAATTTTGCAGGAAGGATATGAGACACCTACCTGGAGGTGAGCAAAACAATCACAAATAGATAAATGTCTCCTATTTTACCTTCCCTCAGTCATGACATCAGCCACTCTATCAGGCTAAGTTTCCTATTTACATGCAATTCAAAATCCAGATGTTGCATTAACAATTTCTTACACACTTTTATGACAATTGGAAAAAATGTGTGGAAGTGAAACCCTTCTGCTGGATTAATGGCATTAAGAGAGGCCAGGTTCAATATATCTGGAGTCCCTACCTAAAGCAGCTTGAACCCCTAAACCCAGAAACCTTGGATAATTGAATGAACCTTCCTAGCATGGCCTTATGGGGAAGAACTTCTTTGTTCACAAGCATTCTGAGACTGCATGTATTAGTAGAAAGGAAACACCGTCATGAACTTGGAAAAAGACACATCAGAATATATATGCAAACGAAGAGTAAAATATCTCCCCTTCCTATGATTTTGGGAGTGTCTATCTAACTCTTTTCCCTCCTACTAGTGAGACTGTCCTACATCCATGTCCCCTGACTGCACTATCTCATCTTTCCACCAAATCCCACTCATGTTTTGGATCATTGAGTAGCAGTAGTTTGAATGTATTCAGTCCCAAGGGAGTTACTTTCCTGAGCAAGCCTGAACATGCCACCTTTAACAGTTTAATGACTGAGCTTTAAGTTGCTGGTGTGCGTGGCCTCACAGCTTTGCTCTGACCTTTACCTTGACTTTCACCTTGAAGTCCTCTATAGTTGCTCCTGCCACTAAGTCCTTATTCTGTGTCATCCCTCCATGCAAGGTTCGAAGGGGGGAGTGCCAAGAGCACTTAAAATCCTTGAGCAGAGATACCTGACTTCTTGAAAATTAGTTATTTTATGTCACTGAGCCTCTCTAAGGGTACATCTACACTAGCCCCCTAATTCAAACTAGGGAGGCTAATGAGGGTGACCAAAATTGCTTGATTAGCATAATCCCGTCTGGTCGCCATTTTGGAAATGACGTAATAGTTAATTTGAACTAAGGGGTTTATCTCGGAATCCCGCTTCTCTGCCACGTGTAGACGCAGACAGTTACTTCGGGTTAGTCAGTTTCCAAAATGGCGACCGGATTATGCTAATCGAGTGTGGGATATTTAAATCCCATGCTTCATTAGCAATTTCGGTCACCCTCATTAGCCTCCCTAGTTCCAACTAGGGGCTAGTATAGATGTACCCTAGGAGATCACTATCCCTTAAAATCCAAGTTCATGGGAATTTTGGGCAGGTAGTCGATGTGTATGAAACTCTTAAAGGAAGCTCTTTCCCTTACTATCAGCAGAGGAAGTTGAGAGGACTCTTTCCCCTCCAGAGGACACTGAATGACATAAGGAAAAGCTGTAGACTAGTGCACAAAATGCATCTTCCACATATTTCTTTTTTCCTTGTAAATCTCCCATGCAAATACTGTCTAGACCCAACCTTGCTTGGCTTAAGAGATCTAAGAAAATCACAGCCTAGGGCTGTAGTCTAGAGACTGAGTGAGTGTTTCTGTGTTCACTGAAGCCCCATGGAGTGAGTTAAGACCAGGTGTCAAATTCAAGTCTCCCACTTAGTTCTAGAGAGAAATCTCACTAGGACACCAGGCAAGGCATCAAATATGTAATGACTTTCCAAACAAATCTTATTAAACATGTATGAAATAATTAAAAGCATCCATTAGTACTACAGAGAAGCAAGTCTTATAAAACCAGGTATTTTCAAGTGATCACAAGTATTAATAGAACGAAATCTGCTTAAAATTAAATAAAATCAGACATACCAACAGTAAAAACATCTGCTTTAAAGGAATCTGTCATGAACTCTTGATTTGCAACTTCCTAGCACTTGCAAAATATAATAATTCCATAATGCAGTCTTATATCCAAGTTTCTTGTACGTTAGCTATTCAGTCTTGTAAGCACTTGCATGGATGATCAACAGATATTTTAGGGAGGATTATTACTGAAGAATGAAGAGCTTGTTGTACATGGATAAAGCAGGTAGGAGTTTGAGTCTAGAAAAATGAAAACACATAAACATGTGAAACTCATAGGCCTGGTGCCGTGTATTTAATGATATTTAAAACTTACTATACTTATGCCATAAACCAGCATTTCAGTTTAAATAAGATACAGGCAGAGAATGACATCGTTTGGTCATATAATAAAGAGAAGAAATCCAAGGAATTAAAGTACATTAAATTGTCTTTGGTCAAACAATATATTTAAAAACAATTCATCATCCAGCAGGAACATATATGTACTTTGGATAATAATCCTGGTATCCTGGGGATTGAGTGAAATCACATTGGAGCGGGTGGGTGTAATGGCTGCTGTTCATTCCGGAAAAGTATAAGAAACCACCAAACTCCTTTTATAGAACTACACAGCAGAAACTATAGGAACCACCTCCCAAAGCAAAGAGGCTGGTCAGGAATTTGAGTATGTGGGTAAAGGGGTTCCACTGTGGTCTGATTACACACACAAAGGCTGGGGATTGATTTGATTGCAGTTGTGTCTCTTTGGCTGCATCTACACTGGCATGATTTTGTGCAAATACTTGCGGCCAGTGTAGACAGGCGGCAAGATTTTGTGCAAAAGCAGTTGCTTTCGTGCAAAATCTTGCAAATGTAGACACAGCCTATGGGTATTCTACACTATAGGATAAGGTCATATTAAGATACTCAACTTCAGCTACGTTAATTAATGAAATCTAAGTACCGTAACTCGACTTTTGGCACTGTCTACACTGCAAGAAGTTGAAGGGAAAAAAATCTCCCTGCGACTTCCTTTACTCCTTGTGGAAGCAGGACTTCCGGCATTGACTGAAGTGCTCCTTTCAGTTCAAATTAGCGTGTCTTCACTAGACCCTCTAATTCGAACCCTGGAAGATTGACAGCATCAGCTTCGATCTTCTCTGTAGTGTAGACATACCCTATGTGTATGTGGGAGAAGCAGTAATGCATCAGAGAAACTTAGCAGCAGTGGAAAGATAGCAGGTACCCAGAACAAACACTGGGAGCATAGCTTAGAGAAAAGCTTTTTTTGGATAGAATGCTGGCTGAAAGAGGGTTTGAACTATGAGCAAATAAAACCTACCTCCTGTTGATTCCTCATAGGATTACTTAATACAATCTGACTCTATCATCAATTTCTTATCCTAAATGAAACGTAGCAGTAGGCACCTTATTTCAGAAATCAGAAATTGGTTCTTAGTACCACAGTTTTATGGAGAAAATCAGAAATCCTTCACGTGTAACAAATATCCTAAACATGCACCTGCTAAACTCCAACATTTCCATTGACTTTAATGGGGACATGATCATATCTTTAATAAGTAAATAAATTATTGTCTGATTCCGCAGTCCTTAAGTGTACATTGTTGACATAATTTGATTTTTATATATGTAAGAAATGCAATATTAAGGTACATATTGCAAATCAAAGTTGTTACCCCTTTGTTCTTTAGCCACTTCCTACTACTCATACTTCATGAATGCTTGACTAAAGTTATTCAAGCATTTGTTCTTTTATAATTAATTTTTTCACTCAGTATCAAATATAAAATACTATTTTGTGGTTCTATGATCATTTTTATTAAATGTTTATCTCTATATATTTATTACTTGAACATAACAATTTGGGATTTAGCAAAATTAATTCATTAAAGGAGTACTCTTGCTCAATAGGTAATTTTAGAAGATATGTGGCTATCTACTCCAGTGAGAAAAGAACAAATTTTACAGTTTTCTGTTTAGTAGCTGATTTTAAAAAATGTGCTTCAACTGGATTTGTGTCCCTTTCATGTTTACTTTCTGGAAATGTTCTAGACAGTATATTTATTCACTAGAAGAGCACATTTGATTTGCAGAAAGCCAATTTTGTATTTGTAATCAGGAGTTTTTGCTCTTAGAACCAGTTTTTATGAGTGATTTACATCTGTCCAAATCCAGGAAAGAAACATACTGCATTACTAAATGTACAGTCAAAATAACTTGGATATAAAATATTGAATCTTACAAGAAGCTACTTATGAATGATTTGTTGTCCAAAAATTGTTTGGTGGATAATTTTAAATAACAAATAAACTAGAGAAAATCATGTTTGCTTGCAGATAATTTACAAAGAGGTGAAAAGTACAGAAGAAATTGTTTATTAGGAATTATGATCATGATCCAGCAATGCACTTAAGTACAGGCATAATTTAAGCACTTGAACAGTGACTTGCAGACACATCCCCAAGGGTCCCTGACCTGCTACAGGAAGTGGTAGTGGAGACTTGGTGATACAGGTGAGCAGTTGGTGGGATGGGATGAGGATAGTTGAACACACTTATCTCCTTGTCCCATAGAGGTAATGAACCTTATAGGTATATTATTTCTTTTGTAAAAACTCTGTCCCCTCCCTAAGCCTCTTGGGTCCCAAGAAAGAAAGGATTGCCACAGGTGGTGCCTAGTAGCTCAGTTCCTATGTTGTGTCATGATAGTGTATGGTGGGGATTCAAGTGCATAAGCTGAATGCATGGACACAAACACTGTTAGGCAGCATGTAGATGTGGATGTGTGAACATGGCTTTAATAGAAGGTGGTAGGACGTGTAGGCACAGAACTGATCTGTGGAACTTGTTTGGGTGATGAGGCCTCTGCAAAATCATGGAGTGTAGTGTGACAGGGCCTATGTGATGTGCCCAAGATCACAGAGTGAGTTAATGCCAGAGCTCAGTATAGAATTTTGACTTCCAGTTTCTTTTACTAACAATTATAAAAATGCTTCTTCCTTACCTGGTGTTTTAAATACAATTTTTGCTTATATACCTTCTAAAAGTCCATGTTTTGATGATGTTGAAGATTTTCAGAGTTTCAAAGTTATTTCAGCTAGGTGATACATTTCACAGTATTAACTTATGGGGTTAGAGTTTTATTAGGTTAGTACCTGCACATAATCATAGAATCAGCAGAAGGAAAAAGTAACATTATGTTAAAAAAGTTACCACAGCAGTGATTAATTGTATGCTATAACCAGGAAAATGTGAAAAGTACACATGACCCTGCATCCAATCATTTTAACTGCCCACATTTATGTATCAGTTGTTTTTTATTCTATATGTAATGAGGCTGCTTTGGCAAAAACAAGTGGCCGAACTGGAAAAAGGTAAGCCAGAAGCTTTACATTCTTTAAAAATCAGCTTTTAAATATGTTCATTTCATTCCTTTTAACAATTCATTTGAATTTTGTTTTTGTTTTTAATTTTTTCACACAAAACAGTCATTTCCAATTATTTTAGATATTATTACTCACAGGTTCTTCTCTGATTTATCAACATGGTTTTGAATATAATTTTATCTTGGCAAACTGAATGACTCCCTAAAGAGGTTCCAGATGCCAGACATGTACACATGTAACATTATTCCTACTGGAAGGATAACTTTTGATTTTTAATAAAAGGAAACAAGTGTAACAAACAATACACTAATAGATGAAAAAGATAAGACAGGGAAAGAATATCTAGACTATAAAACTAGACGAAATGGAATTCAAACATATAAAGTAAGCATTTTGAATCAAAACCAAACAAGAGTCCAAAATTAAAAATGAAAAAGGTATGAAAAAACAAATTTTAGAAGATAAAGCAGAGAAAATGAGCTGGAATAAAAACAGTGAAGCAGAGAAACAGGGACTAAAGTGTAGAAGATGAAAGGACAAAATCAAAAGAAATGTTGAAAAAGGAATATTTTAGACAAGACAAGAATAATAAACTGAAATGTATCAGAAAAGAAAGACAGTTAAAATGCAAGAAATATAGCTCAAACATATATACCACTACAGAAAACAAGAATGTGAAAATACACAAGAAAGGAAAAAATATGAAAAATCTCTTTTTATATTTGTGTCTCTATTCAGATTACTCATTCCAATCTTTGAAAAAGTGCTGTAATCAGATTGTTTAGACACCAATACTACATCTCCTAGGTTATAACTCAGGTATAGCCTATATAGGCTTTGTGTAGTTGATCTAATGCTGTCAAACCTACACTGAAGCTGTTAAATTGTTATCTGAAAATGAAGACCTAATCATGTGAATGCGTTTGGAACAAAAATTCTTCTTATAGCAGCAGTGTTCATGAAGGTTTTATAAAATATAATTGTGATTAAGCAAAGCTCATGTTACAGCTATAGAAGTTATGGCCAATAATAATGTATTGACATTTATGTGGTTATGATTTACTGACCCCAACTAGCTAAAATATTGTTGTAGTAATCACCAAGAATTTCATGTTCAATGCAATGCCAAGAAATAAAAATTGCACTGCTGATTAAATATAGTACAAATATTAATACACAAGAGTAAAATTAAATATTATTCATTATATTTGGTTGCTGATAATAGTCTGCCCTAAGAGGATGGCAAATGACTGTTCTTTATGGGAAAGTGTTTTTTAAGTAATAATAATAAAAAGTTGAACAATTAGCAAGCATGAACAATTAGTATTGCCTAAAAGTTGCAACAGCTTATCAAAATCTAAAACTGTTGTGAGGATACTGTTACAGAACATGCCATTGTATTTAAAAATGATTGTACTATCCCTGTTTTTTAAAGGAGGTTATTATATTTTTTATATTATGACTCTATGGTATCAGACAATACAATTTGAATTAAACCTTCTTTTAGATATTTTCCACCCCCCAATGTTTTAGATTATGCAAAAAGCTGATTGCTTATTTTACTATTCTTTTACTTTTCAATTTTTTAAACCACTCTGAACTAATAATAGGGATGCTAATAGATGATATCATTGATAAATTTCCTAGTTAAGAAGGACCTGAAACCAAAAATGATACTGCTTCTTTAAAAGTTTATCCCAGTGGCACCATCATGTAAGCATACATATGGGACAGTAAAAATGGAAGACGACACATTAAATGACATTATTATAAAATGCAATACTCTTGGAATGATCCCTTATTAAATTAGGCTCTATGATCTGAGATGAATTTCCCCGATCCCTAATCCATCACTAGAGAAATATTAAAAGATAGGTCTCAACTGGTATTAGAATCGCACTCAGTCTCTACTTTCATTATTTTGAATTAGGGTGCTACTGGGGGAAAGCCTCTTAATGAGAATTAGAGTGATTCACTGGCCTTCTTTTGGATTTTGACAAGTAAAATATTAACTCTTCAGTCACAGCTGTCTGAATTAAAATACTTGGCAGCCACAGATGCACAAATTAAATTGGCCTTTATGTTTCCATATTGCTGACCTCCTTAGAGGCAAAAACATCAAACCCAACAATAACCAAAAAATCCACAGTATGTCATTTCTTGGAAGAACATATATTTATTAAAGTTTTTATATTTGTTTCAGTTTTAAACAATAATTGAACAAATATAGAACATTTTTACAAAAAGCTTTTATTTTAATTTTGCATTCTGTAAAACTTCAGCTACAAATCAGTGATTCCAAGTCATTAATCAAGGAGTAAAACAAACAAACAAAGGTATCTGAGGGATTTCTTAACTGTTTAAAGCAATGTAAAATCAGATTTACATTTAGCATATCAGTGCAAACATTTTAACATCACTGACAGTTTAAGGAAAGTTGCTTAAAAATAATATAGCTCTTTCTTAAAAACAGAATACCTGAAAAATGCATAATTATTGCAGAAACACAGGGTGGTTTTTATTATTCAATGACCTGTGTTGCAGCAGCAGTAATGATTCTAAACTTTGATACTGAGAATAAAAAGTCGCTTTTGATTTTTTTCTTTTTAATTTACTGTCCTTTATAACCATTGCGGAGTCTCAATTAGTCTCAATTAGTGTCTCAATTAAGTGCATTTCAATTATAATAAATGTTTTCTCAGTGGAATGTGTAACTTGTAAAAGAGTTAAATAACCATGTGATATAAAAATATTTTTTTAAAAGACAGAACAAAAATGATATGATCTATCATTACATACTGGTTTGTTATTCTTTTATCTTTCTGTAGTCACCTCTAACATCTTTCCTTCTTCTATAATGATTACTCATTGAGCTGAACTTGTGATTGGTTGAGAACTACTTTGAGATGGGCATTGATAAATGTATTTTAACCATTTCACCTTTCGCATCCAATACTGTGATGATCTCAGAAAACATGGTATGATTTAAAGGGTGGGGTAAGGTGTGTGGGCTTTCCCTAGAATTGTGGATTTTTTAAAGAATGTATATTGAAGGAAGACTCCCCTCATCCTTTTGAGGAATTTTAGTGTAGGCTGGGAGTTCTCTTTCTCTGAAGAGTTCAACTTCATACAAAACTTAATCCAAAGATTTTTCACATACCTCTTTATAACATGTTTTTATTTGCCTGCCAACGTACAGCCTAATGGTGTGGGCACATATAGCACTAAAAGATAAATTCTGATCCCCTTAATTCATTATTTATTTTTGATTAGTGTGTAAGAGAAATATAGTACATCCCAAATAAAAAGCCATTTCTTTTCTGCTTATCATGACCTATGAGTTTATAAACACGACTGAACTGAATATTACAAGTAATCTACCTTACCTGTCATTGCTTTTCGTTAAGCAGATACCTTGTATTGTAGTATATTTGTTACCATATATATTTACAAGAATTCTGCTGCGAGACAGTATGATAGTACAATGATGGCTGGTAGTTAGGACTGGATAAGGAACTGCTCAGCTATTTTATTAAAAGAGAAAATCCTGAAAGAGTCAACATTGCTTTAGAGCTACAAATAGGTTTATATTAGTAAGTGAGGTGCCCTGGGCCCTGCCTTGAGTAAACTGTTTAATTCCTCACAAAGGTCATGATTCTCTGTGTTGTTTTTAAGCAGGACCTGGATTATTGGCATTAAAATCTAGACTTTTGACAAGCTTAATTATACCTATAGTTACCGTTATACCAATATGGTACCAGTATATCATTAACACACATGGCTAGACTGGGTCTTAAAAACAGCCTGTGCTGGACAGGGTAAAGAAGGTCATTTTGGGGATGGTAGTAATTCTGGCTGATCTAGCTATTATTCTTCCTGGTGTGTGCATGCTTCAAACTTGGCCACCCCATGGTCAGCATACAAGTGCTGCTGGCCAGTATGGAGTGGATGAAATCATCTATGCCCTTACCCTCAACCTACTCAGCCTAATTTTGTTTCTCCC